>NC_082681.1:48752087-49052087 GCF_025265405.1 Mesoplodon densirostris | reverse complement strand
ATGTTATCATAGAAAACAAGAGAGCAGAGGCAGGAGCAATGATGCGGAGCAGGCAGGAGGATGGCATGTTAGGCTTTCATTTTCCTGTAGCTTCTCCAGTTCCTAAAATCCTCTAATGGCCAATGAATCCCAGGCCTTTGACTGGGAAACTTGCATTGCTACTACCTCAGCCTGGACCTAAAGGACGGGAACGAGTCATCCACACTAGTTAAGAGCTCACAGCTTAAAATCTAACACTTTCCTATTATCAGTAGATCTGCTGTTTTCTTCCAAGATACTTGACCCTTCTTAACCTCAGCTTATTAATTAGCCACAGAGACAAAATAATTAGTCATACAACTCCAACTGTGAGAATTACGTGAAATTGAGATCTACTTCTGCACATAATCAGGGCTGTTTGCTGGGTGGAAGGTTTGGAAAGCTGTTTCCTCAGCCATTTATGCACAGCATGTTCAGGCTCATTCTATTCTAACAGCTCTATATTCTAGGTCATGCCACAGCATTATCTATGAGACATGCAGAAGGGGAAGAGTTGCATCTGTGCACTGGGCTTAGACCTTTTGGGGGCCCAATTATCTCACCAAATACCTCCCTTACTATTTAGCAACCAGAGCCACTTGCAGTTCTCTATTTCGCCTCCTAATCTTCAGGAAGACAGAGACGTTGTCTGAATTTTTTCATGGTCCTATCTTCCCTTCTTAGCACAGAGCTTGACATGCGCTAGGTGCATGAATGAATGAATAGGTGGGTGAATGATAGTTATATTCCAGACATACATGTTCCTTCTCTAATAGTTAGTAGCCCCTGGCAGGCCAGAGCCTTAGCATTATAGCTAAGTCCAGTGGTTAGGACTCAGTGCTCTCACTGCAAGGGGCCCAGGTTCGATCCCCGGTTGGGGAATTAGGATCCTGCAAGCCGTGCAGAACAGCGGAAAAAAAAAAAAAAAGATTGATGCATTCTGTTGAACGTAAATTATAACTCAGTGAAGTAGGTTTTTATTATGTCATTGTATCCCTTCCAGAATCTAGACCTGCATCATGCTCATATGTGGAATCAACCTGTATTTTCAGATTGAACGGTACAGTTGGGTTTTTCGTTTGTTTTCTTGCATGCTTGTTCTTTTGGGTTTTTTTGTTTGTTTTTTGTTTTTTTTTGTTTTTGCCACAGCCAAGAATATTCTCAGGATCTCCTGACTTATACATCCACCCACATGCTCCCCACCCAGATTTTTCATAGGCTCCGCAAACGACATGGTCAAAACAGAACTGTCAGTTTACTGGCATTGCACCGAAGCTGGTCCCCCGTTCATTTCCCCAGCGAAGAAAACCACCCTAACCCAGCTGCCAAAATCCACGTTCCAAGAGACACGCTTACTTCCTCTCTATCCCTTACCACAAACGTGGACTTCATCAACAAGTTCAGTACTTCCAAGATACATGTCATTTCAAACCCCATCTCACCCCTTCCATTGCTACGACTGTGGTCTACGAGACTGTAACCTCTCACTCTCATGCATGTCGTAGACTCCTAATCTTGTCTCTTGATCTTACAGTTGCTCTAGTTCAGTCTGTCCTCCAAGGAACATTTAGAATGAGCTTTAATAAAGTAGATTATAATAATAAATTCCCTTCCTTTCAGAAAGCACCCATCATAATAAGATCAAAAGCCAGAGTCCTTACCATGGCCCACAGGACCTTCTGTTATTGGGCCCCTCCTACCATTCTCATCTCATTTTCTAACGTTGTCCTCCCAATACACACTGGCATACAAGCTGTTCCCTAAAACTGCCAAGCTTGCCCATATCTTAGGGCCTTTCATCTTGCTCTTCCCTCTGTCTCGAGGGCTCAGCTCCGATATCTTCCCACTGCTGACTGTGTACTTCTTGTTATTTGAATATTAAATCTAAGTTACACCTTCAGAAAATCCTTCCTTGCCTTCCCCACCCTAGTCATTCTCTGTCACATTTTCCCATATTATTTTCTTAATGGCTTTTAAATCTTGAGTGAATGAACCCCTGTAGAATGTGAGCTCCATGAGAGCCATGACCCTGTCTGTCAGGTTCTCTGATTTATCTTCAGTGCCTATTACAGTGCTTCACATATCATTGGTAACCAATAAATATTTGTTGAATGAATGAATGAGTGAGTGAATGACGTAGATTAAGCACGCTAAGTTGTGAGGACTGAGGCATAGTCTGGGACATGGGATTTGGGCGGATGGGAGAGTGAGCTCAGGTGTCTCTGAAGCAGCAGTTTTGTTTGAACCCATGAAAACTGTGGTTGGAAAACTGGGTAGAAAGGACATGATAATTGAGGTAGTGCTTCTAGCTGCCTTGGGTATGAAAGTGTAGCATATGTTCTATACCAATTCTCCTTCTTTCTTAATAAAAGAATCCCACATTTATTTGGTACAGTAATGTTTCCAGTAAAAGAACATATTTATAGCCTGCTTTGCAGGCAAGAATGGTCATATGACCAACTCCTACCTAATGAGGTGATGGCAGAAGTGTTGTATAGTAGTTCCAGGAAGGTAGCTAAAAGGGAGATGAATTTCTCACACCAAGGTATTTCTCATACCATCTGTTGTGGACTGAACTGTGTCCTACTCAAATTCATATGTTGAAGCTTTAACCACCAGTACCTCAGAATGTGGCTGTGTTTGAAGATAGGGTCTTTAAAGAAGTGATTAAATTAAAATGAGGCCCTTAGGATAGACACTAATCCTATATGATTGGTTTCCTTATAAGAGGAGTTTAGGACACATAAAGAGATACCAGGGTGTGTATGCACAGAGGGACAACCATGTGAAGAAGGACTAAGAAGGAGGCCATTTGCAAGCCAAGGAGAGAGTCTCAGAAGAGACCAAACCTGTGGACACCTGGATCTTGAACTTCCAACCTTTAAAATGTGAGAAATAAATTTGTGTTGTTTAAGCTACTCAGCCTGTGGTATCTTGTTACGGCAGCCATAGCAAACTAATACACCATCAGATAAGGTTTTCAATTTTGACAGCTCATTAGAATCAACTGAGGTGAACCTTGAAGATACTGATGACTGGGCTTATCCCTAGAGGCTCTGATTCAGTTAGTTGAATCTGAGCATTACAGGGGATCCTAATGGATATCCAGAGTTGAAAACCACAAGTCTCGGAGAATAGTTTTTTGCACTCCATTGAGCAGGCTGAGAGTGATGAATCTAGCATCATTTAGAAGGCATCCCCCCATATCTCCCTCCTTCCACTGTTCTTCCTCTCCCCCATATCCCCCTTCTTTTTCTGACCTATCCAGATCTCCACAGATGGACCCAGAGATGCCCCCACCTCTTAATCCTGTTCCATATCCAAGTTCAGTCCTAATTTGAGGAACATTTAATAGCTTCAGCCCCACTTCTGCCCTCCCTGTCAAGAAAAGTGAGTCTCGAGGGGCCTCACATTCTCTTACTCTGCCTGCTAGCCAGAGCCAGGGCAGCTCTCTAGAGGTAACTTCTTGCCTCTTAATCCAATTATAAAATGGATGAAAGACATGACCAGAGGGCAAATAGGCTTAGGAAAAGCTATTCAACATCTTTAGCCTCCATGCAAATGCAAATTAAAGTACAATGAAATGTTAAACCCACCTATCCGAATGGCTGAAAAAAACAGTGACAAAACCAAATGCAGGCAACACTGGATAAACTGAGTCACTCATACATTGCCAAAGGGAATGCAAAATGGTACAGGCCATCTGGAAAACAATTTGGAAAGTTTTTCCAAACGATACATGCAATTAACATACGATACAGCAGTTGCACTCTGGGCAATTTACCCAGAGCAATGAAAATTTATGTTTACACAAAAACCTTTACATGAAGTTCATCACAGTTTTACTCCCAATACTTAAAAAGTGGAAATAGCCCAGATGTCTTTCAATGGGGGAATGGCTAAACAAAGTGTGGTACATTCACACCATGGAATCCTATTCAGCAATAAAAAGGAACAGACGATAGACACACTTTACAACTTGGATGGATCTCAGGAGAGTTATGCTGAGTGAAAGAAATCCATTCCTACAGGTAATGTACTATGGGATTCCATTTCTATGACATTTAGGAAATTATAATAGTGTTTGACAGAGTTTAGGGATGTGGGATCAGGAAGAAGGTGGGTGTGGCTATAAAGGCTAACATGAGGGAAACGTGTGGTGATGAAACAGTTTTTGATCTTGTTTGTGGTGATAGTTAGAACACCTGCATAGCTGGTAAAAGTGCATGGAATCATATGTATGAGTATTATGCACAGGCGTTCTAACACACAAATGAGTGCATGTAGAACGGCAAAATCTGTCTTTAAAACTTTGAACTCAAGGCATACCAGAGAGAGATTTGCTTCCTTCATAAAGATATGTATATTCTCATTAGGAGAAAGAATGAAAAACGCATTTCCACAATGCCTGCCTTAGCCCTAAGGCTGAGCCAGGCCCTGCTACTGAGTCTTGACTTTTAAAGAGCCCTTGAAGTCCCACAATATGCCATATACTTTGGGCAGGTTTTCTCAGTTTCTCCTTGGGATGGCTGTGTGACAAAAGGATCCTGAGTCCCATTTCACAGACAACAAAGCTGAGGCTCATAGAACTGACAGCACCTCTTCAGATAAGTGGCAGGATTCAAATGAAGTTACATCCCTTGCCCTAAGAAGAGGACACAGAGCAGCCTCCCTTTGAGAAAATGGGCTTCCAAGGCTTGAGAAGTGAGCATCTTACACTCCCCTGACATTGTGGCCCCATGGGTACTCACCCAAAAATCCCTCTTGACGATGAAGATGATAGTGCACATATGTGTGCACATACATTCTTCACGTTATAAACATTCATTACATTCAATTTTATAGAAGAACAAAGTAGATTTTACAATTGAATTGACACTGTGTGTATGTGTGTGTGTGTGTTTCTATATGTCCTATGGCTTGTACACTCCACGTCACAATCTTTATCTTCATATCAGACCAGAGCTTGATTCCTATCTCAGATTTAGATATGGCAGAAAAATGGTAGATACAGAGAAATTGCCACCAGCAAGTGAACAATTCCGGAAAACACTGGCTAATACCATTAACCCAGAGCCCAAACTTCGTCCTCACTCTCCTTTGCCAAGCTCCCTGGTCAGAGCCTCAGAGCAGCAATCCTGGATCTGGCCAGCAGGTGGCTTCCACCTCCATTTTTCTTTTACAAAGAAAATGAGCGCTTGACGCCAAGAATAAGAAGATCTTGGGATGTTTTGTTTACTAAGACACTAATTATGTTTGTGAAATTTATATGTATTACTAGAGCAGTCCCATCTGCTGTTGACCCGAAAAGAACATCGAGTTCATTGAAGTATCTCCTTCCCTCCTAAGTGTAGTTTGAAGTGTCCACACTGCAGATGGGGTGACCCTCCCAGAGAGTAGGGTGTTCACCCTCCAGCCCCACCCAGCCCGTAGAGTCTGTCCAGAACTTTTCCCACTCCGTGTCTGTCATACCCTGTCCATGACACTGGACACAGCCGCCAAGACCCCGCTCTGGAGCCCCATTCTCTCTTCCACCTCCCACCAGTCCTGCAAAGCCCTTCAACAGCCGACCATTGCCAACACGCTACTGCCACCTGCTATTTCGTCTTCGTATTCAAGACCCGGAGTATATGTTTTTACCCTCTGCTTTTACACCTAACAGGTTTTTCAGACAAAACTAGAAACATTCTATACATAGGTTCATGGGCTGGGTTTTGAGGAAGAGGATGGAATTTTTTTGCTCTTTGAATGAAAGTCTTTGTGGAGAAGTTTGACCATCGAGGTACGAAGGTGCCAACTCGTGACAGTGGACTGAACTGAAGCATGAACATCGCTGAGCCAGAAGGTGGGAAGGAAAGGCCTAAATCCAGAGAGCTTTCTGGAAGCCTGGGTGGAAAAGGGGCACACTCCGGGTACAGGAATACTGAGGTATCTAGACAGAAAGTGCAGCTTCTTTCTATGCTGAATGGAAAGCTCTATGTGATTTCAACAGAAAGACCATTTTTATTTTTTATGTTTTAACAGAAAGAGTTTTTTTAAGGACCTCTGGATAAAGGGTTATACACCTATATAAGCAAATCTGGATCCCTGTCATTTATTTTTTATTTTTTATTTTTTTTAACAATTTTTTTTTATTTTTTACTTTATAACAAATTTGATCAGTTATACATATACATATGTTCCCATATCCCCTCCCTTTTGCGTCTCCCTCCCACCCTCCCTATCCCACCCCTCCAGGCGGTCACAACGCACCGAGCTGATCTCCCTGTGCTATGCGGCTGCTTCCCACTAGCTATCTACCTTACGTTTGGTAGTGTATATATGTCCATGCCGCTCTTTCACTTTGTCACAGCTTACCCTTCCCCCTCCCTTATGATCACTGTAACCCACCTTGGCACTTATTGTGACCATATTTCCATGTAAATGAATTTCTGTGATAACATTTTAAGTTACTTGACAATAAAATTTCACTTATTTTTTTATATTGACCTGTTGTTGCATCATATGGATGCTCCAGAATTCACTTTTCTAGTACTAGTGATGTAAATATAGTTCCTTTACCACGTTTTCTGCTACAAACTATAGTGTGCTTAACATTCTTGTTCATATACATGCAGATATCTTAGTAAGCATTTTAATAAGTTCCTGAAGTGTTCTTTCAAAACAATGAAAAAACTATTTTATTTGAACAAACTCTATTTTATATTTCTAACAATAGTATATGAAAATTCCTGTTTCTGCACACTTTAGAAATAATGTGAATTACTGCTAATCTGATAGGCCACAAATCCTTTCTCCTTGTCGTCACTATAACTCGTTTTTGCTGCCTGACTAGAATTCCATCCTATGGATGTGACATAATGGAGTCTCACAACCTCGTGTCATTTGGAATTCAGTGTTCCTTATATTCCCCATTGTCAAGGCTGTGTGGATGGCATTTAACTGTGCTGAAGGGCACAGCTCAGGATTCATGTGGCTATTTGCACATAAGCTGAATGTGTCCTCTTTGAGCACACACTGCACTCTCTGGGGAGAGTCCTAGGATTCAAAACGCAGCCTGGTCGATGCATGAATATATATGGTGTGAGTGTGTCAGTGTATGGGTGCATGTGTGTGTGTGTGCGCACTGACAACCACATTTCCTTCTGTTTCGTTCAGCCCCTTTATGGCCTTGCTTCTCATTCGTTCTCCCTTCCTAAATCCAGGTTCACGAAGGAAGGTAGGGAATTATCAGGATGGCAATCCTTATAACCAACTCCTATCACCATCCTTTACTACGTCCATCCTGCATGTAATTTGCTTGGTATGGTGGTACAAAAGAAGACCAGGGCAACATCATATTTTACTTTTATTTTTAATTTCTTTTATTTTAAACAGCTTTCTTTGGGTAAAATTTACAGGCAATAACGTTCACACATTTTAAGGGTACAGGGTGATGATTTTTAGTAAATGCACGCAACCATCACCATAACTGAATTTTAGGCATTTCTGTAGTTCCCAAAACTTCCATAATGCTTGAAAACACTGAAGCCCCGTACCCATATTTAGTACCAGGCAAGCACTGATTTGTCCCCTGTCTCTATGGATTTGCCTATTTTGAACATTCCCTATAAATTGAATCATATAGTATTTGGTCTTTTATGTTTGACTCTGTTCACTTAGCATAATGGTATCAAGGATTATATATGTTGTACATGTATCAGTGCTTCATTCATTTCATGGCTGAATAATAGTTTGTTGTATAGCTAGACCAAATTTTACTTGTGCATTTATCAACTGATAGGCATTTGAGTTGTTTCCACTTTTTGGCTGTTATGAGTAATGGTACTATGAATAATTTTCCCCGAGTTTTTATGTAGACGTGTTTTTATTTCTCTTCAGTATGTAACTAGAAGTGGAACTGCTGGGCCATACGGCGCCTCAACACGTGAGACAACATTACAATTTCAGATGATTTCATTCCATAATTGGAAATACCTTGAGAAAAAAAAAGAGAGACAGGTGAGACAGTCTCTAATGAGACGACCCTAATAAACATGCTTATCCTGCTGTAGACCTATTTGTAAAATCCCTTTCAATGATGCAAAAGTATGAGACATGTGGGGGACATTTTCAACTTCATTTGAAAGCCTACTGTCTATAGCACACACTTCCCCATTATCTGACTTGGTCTCCATGGAAGGTGTTTTACCATTCTAGATTTCAGGTAACTGACAGTATCAGTTTGCAATGTAATCCTTGTCTGTAGACAAGCAACTTAATTGTATCCTGGCTAGGGAAACCTCTGTCTCCATTTGACCATGCATTTCAACACTCATGATGTATAAATGTGACAAAAAGGTGGTTGTTGACTTGGGCAAGATCAATTTCAGTGGAGGAGTGGAGGGACGTCCCCATTAGATGAGAGATGAAGACTGAGTTGGAGGGGAGGTCGGGGGATGTGAATTGAGTATCAAGAGTTCATTGTAGATCTTTGGTTGAAGACTGCAGAATATATATGTAAAGAGGTCAGTAACCAGAGATGTGGACAGAGGTCCACAGCATTAAATGATGTTCTATAATCACCATTTATCAGAAACTTGAGCAGCTTGAAATCTTAATGAGAAGGATCTATCTCTTTCTAGATTTAACATCTGAATTTACCACACCAGCCTTCCCACACTTTATTTCCTTGTTTCCTTCCATTCAGGAGAAGCCTAAAACTTACTGAAGGGCTAGTGCAGAGTTTCTTCGTAATGTCTGTTAAACGTAAGAACAGATGAATAGGTGGATGCACGATGTGTCAAAGATGTGCTTAGAATTTAAGGATTTTTATCCCTGAGTGCGGAGCTCCTCGTGCAGATGACTGAACCCATGGTGGTGGATGGCTGAGAGGATGCAGCTTCTCAGGACACTGCAACTGACAGCTGCAAGATGGGAGCCCTCAACTTCAGTGTTCAGAAGCACATTTAGGCAGACTGCCACACCTTATGTCCTGGAGGGATCCATCCCTGACCTGAGCAGGTGAGTTCACAGACAGGCTTGCCTTGCATCTGGGGGAACGAGACTATTGTCTGCTCAGAAGCTTGCTGTGGTCCAACTCTTGTGCCATTTCTAAAGACTCCAGAACGAGCAGATCCAGCTCCTCTCTAAACTTGAACTCAACATATATCACAAAGAGATATTCTCAGTCTCTTTCTAGGGTTACACATTGTCCTTAGGAGCCCCCAGAGGACACACACACACACACACACACACACACACACACACACACACGCACACACAGCCTAGAGCCTTCATGCAGGCAGTAGCCCTAGGAGAACTTGCTGGCTTATAAGGCCGTCACACATGGTTTGTTAGGTTGCAGAGGTCACTGGAACTTTTTGCGTTAATAACTAATGCAAATGATGATTAGCAGAATAGTCTGCATGCTAGGGATACTTTTAAATAACCTTACTATCCAATTAAATCTGATGACAATAAGAGAATTTCTATGTTCCTGTTTTTCAAGTGTAACAATAAACTACTGAGAATTTCCAGTGTGGGTGTGCCTGTGGGGTCTCCTACAAAGTCTGATATTGCTGGTGGGGATTTCACTTAGTACGACTTTTTCACAGGTTGATTTATCAATATGCATTAATGAATCCAGGAAGTTTTGACCTTCTTGCATTTGGAGCCTGTTCCTTCAATTATTCATCCTCAGCATAACACCTGTCCCTCTATTATACTGTGCATATTCCTTATGTTGTCTGGGAATTCACTTTCAAACACTAATGAACTAATCACATTCAGTTGTCTCCACAGAATAGGAAAATGAAGTACAACTTGCATAAATACAAGCAGGACTATCAGCCTGGCATCGGAAGTGAAGATAGATTTCAGAAGTGACACAGGTCAGCAGGAAAGCAAGACTTATTTGAATACGGTGTCATGTGCGGCTGAGCATCATGCAGTCTGCACTTGGACATACAGGGTGTCAGTCTCTGCTTTTCCTCTTAAGAGAAGGATGACCCCCAGCCAAGTAGCGTAACCTCTGTACATTACTGTTTCTCCAGCTACAACATGATCTAAAGAGATGTTATTCTCTACCTTCCAGGAATGTTGTGGAAAATGCATGAGAGAGAAAAATGCATGCATTCACAATAGATAAGTCCCTATGATTTTCTGGGTCAGAGGTCCTGTCCTAATATATAACTTTTCAGTTCCAACCATCCAAAGACTATTCACAAATGGCCGTTCAAGTACAAAGTAATGCAAGGACTTAGGCCTATTGAATTCATTCAACACAGAGTATGATAATATCTGAAGTGTAGATTGGAAAGTAATTACGTAGAAATAATAGCTTCTTCCATCCCATCTAAGGTCTCAAAAGTGCTTTCCCAGATGGTATCTCATTAGCCTCTACATCTGAGAGGTTTTATCCAAAAACATGGCCAGCATGGGGGAAACGATTTAGCCAAGAACCTATGATGTGCCTGAACCCCAGTGATTTACTGTAGTGTTCTTCTGCAAAGCCCATTCTTGCTGGGTTACAGTACATGTTATTCTTTTTTATTATTATTGAAGTATAGTTGATTTACAATGTTGTGTCAATTTCTGCTGTACAGCAAAGTGATTCAGTTACACATATATATTCCTTTGGACTTTCTTTTCCATTATGGTTTATTAGAGGATATTGAATATAGTTTCCTGTGCTATACAGTAGGTCCTTGTCATTTATCCATTCTATGTATAATACTTTACATCAGATAATTCCAATCTCCCAATTCATCCCTTCACCACCCCATCTCCCCCTTGGCAACCACAAGTATGTTCTCTGTCTGTGAGTCTGTTTCTGTTTCATAGATAAGTTCGTTTGAGTACACATGCTATTCTTAAGAAATTAACATAATTATTAAAAGTGGAATGGGAAAGGATATGAAATAATGTGAAATGGACCAATGGTTTTCTTTCACACACCCACTGGAAATGCTGGAGTCAGGTTTCCTTTCTCCTAAATTATCTGAGAAATGATTCCAGCACAGAGGAATGACACTGAAGCGAATACGTAATGATAACTTATACATTTCCCTTCCATTTAATATTTCCACATTACTGTCTTATAATCATGTGGTTTGGATTGTATCAAGGGAATGTCCTTTAAAGGACAGTCAGGTATGAAATAAGACTATTCATCCCTATTCAGTACTATATGTATCATCTGCCCGATTGACCTTTTGCTCCTCACAGTAATTGTCTAATATGGATAGAATTGTTTCCGTTTTACAAGTGAGGAAAGGCAAATTCAGAGATACTGTGACGCAGCTATTATAAAATTTCCCATCTGCTTTTTGCATCCCATTTTTTTTTGCAGCCTCTAATGATCATTGCCTAGAGGTACGTTTCATTAAAGGTTGCAAAAGCATGATGTACAAATTCTTTAATTGCTTCTGCATGTATCGGCGGAAATTCTTTTATAAAAGAATTCTTCCCTCAACAACTATGTGTAGGTATAACATGCACAGGAAAGGCAAGGTGTATATACAGTTCATTGGCAATATTTCCCCTTTCAAACATTAGGTGTTTCCCTAGGACTCTCAAAGGTGAGCACTGAGTTGGTTTTGTTGGCTTTTTTTTTAGAGTTGTCATAGATATCTCCATATTTGACGTGTTTTAGTGCATGATAGTCATTAATGTTTGTTCTATCTTTGGCCAATGGGAGGCCCTGAGGTTATGAGCCTTTTTTTTTTTTTCCGGTACGCAGGCCTCTCACTGTTGTGGCCTCTCCCGTTGCGGAGCACAGGCTCCGGATGCGCAGGCTCAGTGGCCATGGCTCAGGGGCCCAGCCGCTCCGCGGCATGTGGGATCTTTCCAGACCGGGGCACGAACCCATGTCCCCTGCATCGGCAGGCGGACTCTCAACCACTGCGCCACCAGGGAAGCCCCAGAAGGAATTTCTTATTGAGCCCAAGGAAGAAGAATTAGCACAGAAGAGCAAAAAATAGGCACAGTTCAGCTAGACAGAAGTCATCAAACATATGTCCAGTTCCAGAGCCATCCACTGACCACAGGACCTGGTTTGAGTCTCTTCCCCTGTGTCGGCCTGAGTCCTAACATAGAAGTACACTCGATATAGAAACAGGGGTTGGGGTGGGAGGTGTTCGGTCAGAAGACCAGGATTTGATACTGGGAACCATTACTGTCTGGTTGACTTATCTCGAGCAAGTAATTTATCTAATATGTGTGCTATACTTGTTGCTATCTTTTATTACTATTGTGGGTTTATTCTTTCAGTTTTATGAGTATTATTATTTTTCTTACCACCCAGCCAAGTGTGAATGGTAGGAGTGGTGATTAGCACAAAGTTAGGGACGAACCCAACTGAGGGTGGAGAATAGAGGAAGTGAAGACAGAGAATGGAGGTGAAGTAAGCAGACAAGGCCTGGGCTCTCTCTGGGTGCCAGGCCCTGGGCCAACCCTTTCATGACCCAGGGAAGCTTCTTACCCAACAGCACTCCTGCTTCTCAGCTGCAGACACTGGTGACCTGGGGGCTGCCAGGGAAGTGCCCAGATGAAGGACTATAGCCTTATTAGCTCCCTCCACACCGAAGACCACCAGAGCTGCCTCTCCATTGCCATCTCCCTGCTCTTTGCTTCTGGGTATCGGAAAAGGTACCACGTGGAAACTTCCACACCTGACCCTTGAAGGGCTTTCCTCATACAAAAGGTACTCTACCTTCCTCAGTCCTCAAAGGTTGTCCTGCACAACTTACATTCCCACCAACAGTGCAAGAGGGTTATGACCCAGCAATCCCACTACTGGGCATATACCCTGAGAAAACCATAATTCAAAAAGAGTCAGGTACAACAATGTTCATTGCAACACTATTTACAATAGCCAGGACATGGAAGCAACCTAATTGGCCACTGACACATGAATGGATAAAGAAGATGTGACACATATATACAATGGAATATTTACTCAGCCATAAAAAGAAATGAAATTGAGTTATTTGTAGTGAGGTGGATGGACCTAGAGTCTCTCATACAGAGTGAAGTAAGTCAGAAAGAGAAAAACAAATACCATATGCTAACACATGTATATGGAATGTAAAAACCAAAAACGGTTCTGAAGAACCTAGGGGCAGGACAGGAATAAAGACGTAGATGTAGAGAATGGACTTGAGGACATGGGGAAGGGAAGGGTAAGCTGGGACGAAGTGAGAGAATGGCATGGACTTATATACACTACCAAATGTAAAACAGACAGCTAGTGGGAAGCAGCTGCATAGCACAGGGAGATCAGCTCGGTGCTTGGTGACCACCTAGAGGGGTGGGATAGGGAGGGTGGGAGGGAGACGCAAGAGGGAGGCGATATGGGGATAAAAATACACATATACCGCATTCACCTTGTTATACAGCAGAAACTAACACAACGATGTAAAGCAATTATACTCCAATATAGATGTTAAAAAAAATAATTGTCCTGCACACTAAGGAATGCGGACTCTGAGGTAAAGAAGGAAGTGCCTGCCTCTCAGAGGTATGTCATCTCCACGTTTTTACCTGACATATTGTACTTTTATCACTAATGACTTTATACATTTCCTATACACAGCCCATCGATACGCACACACAAAGACACACACACACGGAGATATGCTGTCAATTCCATTTGGTTCTACTTTATCTCCCCCATGAAACTGAGCACAATGAATGCTTTTCCAAGTTAATGAAAGCATGTGCACATGTATGTGTACTATCCTATTCCTCAATAGGGGTTTTGAGGGAGTACCCCTTGGGCCTGTTATATCAGGGGGGAACAAATTGACCATTTCCCCAGCCCTAGAAGCCCATTGTCTAAAAGGGAGGCTGCTCCACTGTCCTCTAGAGAGGGTGAGGGATGGAACCTCATTCCCAAACTCCCACTTACCTGGATAGGTGACAGAAGCTATATGAGGAGGAGCTTTGTCATGTGTGAAATGGGACTCATCTTTAACACAGAGCTGTCCTGAGGGGTGAATGAGAAAACCTGGGGCTAAGGCAGGCATTGTGGAAAGGTGTTTCTCATTGTTTCTCCTAATGAGAACATAGATATCTTTATGAAGGAAGCAAATCTCTCTCTGGTACGCCTTGAGTTCAAAGTTTTAAAGACAGAAGGATCTCTAGCTTCTTGGGAGACTCAGAAGCTCCTAAGAGCTGCCCAACATCGTGCCTCTGAGCAGACCCTAACCCAGTTCCCCATGCTGGGAAGACAGGCTTGCCTTTGATTCACCTGGTGAGCTCAGTGAGAGATGGCACCAGGGCAGCAAGCTGTGGTGTTTGCCCAACTGCTGCTCCTGGACTGCTCCGCCTGTTAATACGTTTATGGGAAAAGTCTAGACCTGTCTCCCATTCAGCAGTGCAGGGGTCCTCAGATCACGTGTCATCCAGCCACGTCACACCACAGTTTCAACCATCCGCTGCCTCCCTGTGAGACCAAAACCTAAAAAGTACTACCATTTCATTGAAATACAATTGTCCCTTCTTTCTTTCACTAATAACTAAATATATATCGGGCTTAAAATTTATACTATTCCATTTGAGGTGTCTCATTAGCTCTGTGGTAGAAATAAGATAAGAAGGAAAATTAATATATGGGCAAATTTAAGAGTGGAAAATGAGCTGAGATGGCTCCTTCCCATTAGCTGTTAACTTGCTCAAGCTTCAAGGCACTGAAGATTAAATAATCCCTCTTTGGACCCCACTTCCCCATTCAGCCACAAGCCCCTCTTTCTCTTTGTCTCTGTCTCTCTATTTCCTTCTCTCTCTCTCTCATGATGAGATCTCATTTTCTGTAGATAAATATAGAAATATATAAACGTGCATAATAAATATGTAAACACCTACATAAGCAAACTTACAGGAAGATATGATGAAGATGAAAACATTCAACGGTTACCTCTGGGTAGTATGTTTTGGGCTAACGATTTTTCCCCCCTCCACATATACTGTGACATATACAGTGGAATGAACCTCATGCACACTCCTGAACACCCAACTCTCTGTTAATACAGAAGCAGCATCCATGAAATTAATAAAAATAATACAAGGATGCTCAAAATAACTAGGTAGCTTTATATGTACCACGAATGAAATGTTCAGATTAAAAATGACTGAAATAAACAAGGAAAACAAATTACCTTTAAGTTCCCATTAATCCCTCCTCTACTCGTCCCAGCTCCCTCCTATCCCCATGCAAACCCAGCACTCACTTCTGAGACCACTAGAGGTTCATCTCAGATGGCGTGGAGGATGCCTGCATGATGTCCTGCTGCAGCTGGGAGAGGGTGTGCATGGAGCTGGAGGTGGGTGTAGGCACTGGGATGCAGAACACCTCTGGGTCTCACTGGGGTTGGCATCCCTCACAAACAGCTCGTCATTCACGATGCACAGACTGAAGGAAAAATGGGCCCTCAGACAACTGATGGATGGACACCCTCCCCCCCAATACTGACTCTGCTCCCAGTGGCACTCAGCAACCAGATTCCTTCCACGTCCCTCCTGTGTCTGTCTCCCGGGTTCCTTGACTGGTACCTCTGCCCCTCCCCACAGAGCCCACATTTGGAGAGACTGTCTACCACCTTCACTCGATTTATAGGTTTATCCCCAACCCATGGGCAACTTCGCATTTACCCTTTACCACAGCCCAAGGGCTGGACGCTCTGATCCCCATTCCCGGAAGAAGACACTGAGTCACACAGAGGTCATGTGACTTGACCAAGGTCACACAGCGACTGAGTGTTGTGTCAAGGAGAGAACCCATAGGCCGATTCCAGAGCCCACGCTCTTCTTAACCAGTAGGCTAGACTGCTCCTGGCATCTCCCTGCTGGCTTCCCACAGTACCGAGTAAACCTAAGGTCTGCACCACCACATTCCCATGCCCCTGAGCCCAGGCGGGGATGGGTATTCCCGCCCACAACAGGGCTCTCACCTGCAGTATCTGGCACGGGTAGCGATGAAAGTCCGGGTGAAGGCACGCACACAGCCCTGACAACTTCCTTCAACAGCAAACAAACAACAATCCCCCTTAGTGTAGCACATGCTGTACATGCTCACACGGCGGTCCCCAGTCAGGGTGTGACTGGACACTCATGCTAAGAGAGCAGTTGTTCACAGGGGCCAGGGTGTCTGGAATGGGGAGGGCAGCTGTAGGAGCAGTCTGAGCCCAGTTACATGGCCCCTGACAACCACTACACAAGTTCACGGGTGCATTCTTCGCAGCTCCCCAAGAGGTGGATACTACTACCGCATTGTGCAAATGAGGATACTGAGAGGTTTAGTCATGGCCCATGTTCTCAGAGTAAGTATCCGGGTAGAGAGCCACCAAACTCCACAGCCTATGTCCCCAACGCCCAGGGTATGCAGGGCAGACAGGCATGGACACAGCTCAGACCTGGATAGTCAGTGGGAAGACTGAGGGCTGGAGAACACAGTGGGGAAGGGGAGGGGAGGGGAGGGGAGGGGAGGGGAGGTGGGAGAGGGCAGGTGGGGAGGGAAGTGGGGAGTGGAGGGAAGGGAAGGGAAGGGAAAGGAATGGGTCCAGGAAGCTGGGTGGGTCTGGGAGTGAGCCTGGCCAGGGGGAGGCAACAATGAGACATCAGGGGTGGGGGTCTACACACACTTGCCTTCCTTGAACACCCCGCTGATGGAGAAGCAGAGCATCGTTTCCTGAAAGGGAAGAGCCCAGGTGCCCAGTCACCACCTCCACCTCCTACCCACCCGTGGCTTCCTGGGCCCGCCCAAGGGAGGAAGCAGGCGCTCACCATCTGGAACCAAATGTCCACTACGAAGGAGCTGAAGTCATGCTGAGTCTTGGGCAACCAACAGAGGGTGTGCACAATGACACGTTTTGTGTGCTTCAGCAGCTGGACCCGCAGGTCTGTGAGGGGAGGGCAAGCGAGCGAAGGTCAGGGGCTGCCACGCCCTGGGCCCTATGATTGACCCCTTCACCACCCTTTCCCACCCAGTCTTCCCATCGCACACTCACGGGGGTCCTTGAGCTTCTTCATATTCCTGCTGTCCTTGAAGTACTCGCACAAGCTGCTTCTAGGAGACAAAGAGCAACAGTGGGTGGTGCGTATTTGCAGGAGCTGGCCTGTGTCTGCTGGGGAGCCACACGGCCCAGGAGCAGAGCCTGTGATGTGATACTCACGGGGCTGGGTCCTCGGGGTGGAAGGGAATGGTCAGGGAGAAGCAGGCCTCCTCGTGATAAGCACCCGCGAGACGCTGTCGGTCTCCATAGTCATGGATCAAGTAGTACCTAAGGGAGGGCAATGAAGACAGTCTATCTCTGTGGTCTGGACCTCAAATGAGACTTGAAAACTCCCCTGAGCAGACCTGTGCTTAGGTGGCCTCACCTCTCCTAGCCCTCCACCCCTTGCTCCGCTTGTCAGAGGTACTTACTGCCGTAGGAATTGCAGGACTAGGCTCTTCAGCTCATCAGATCCAAGGAAGATGTGCTGGAATCAAATGGCACTTGAGACTATGCAGTAGATAAAGCCTCCCTGCAACACCCCAAATGTTGTTTGATCCACTTCCTCACCTTGCAGGGCTTTACTATGTAGGGAGTGTCAACGTCAAGGGTAACTGGCGACTGTAACTCCTGGCCATCCTGCAGAAGGGAAGAGGAAGTCAGGAGTGGAGACCAGGAGAGTGGCCCTGGATGATCCGGGAAAAGGATGGGCCCAGGAGGGTGAGGGTCAGAGGTCAGGTGCGAAAGGGCCCTGGATATTCCATGGGAAAGCTTACAGTGGATGTCTTCATCATGAGGTCCTGGAAGTCTCTAGTGTTATATTCAACTTGTGTGTGTGTGTGTGTGTGTGTGTATTTATGGGTATTTTTCCAGCAAGTATATCCATGTCATTTTCAGGAGTCCATGTCCCCCAAAACGGTTAAGGTTCTGATGCTAATATGCGATCTAGGCAAGACCCAAACGGCTTGAGGGCAGGTGCAGAGGCCACCAACATTCGTAAGAGACAATGATTTACGTAGGCACTTACCAGGCGTAACAACTTCGGGAAACATTCTCTGATGGCCCTGTCCAAAACCAAAAATAGAGAAGAGGTGGTTGATAGTTCAAGGTTGCAATGCTTCCTTTCAGTTAACACAATAATACCACAAAGAGAGATCAGTGTGTTCTGGCCAATCCAGCAGCACCCCTTGCCCAGCTCTGCTTCTGATTTTAAGGGTTTTCGGTCCACTTGCCTGTTGAGCACTGAGTATCTGTCATCTTACTGTCTGAAAGGCACTGTCTCCTCATCTCTCTCAGTACCTTCACTTAATATTCCTTCCCTCCCTCCCTCTGCTTCGCCTTGGTAGCTCCCACCCAGACTACTCGGACTCCCTTCTCCAGTGCCACAGGGACCAGCATTTCAAACCCATGCTGCAGGGCTTGCTTCTCCTCCCTTCCTTCCTCCAGGGCCCCACTGAAGGCTGTGGGGAGAAGAGGGCATGGAGTGGGAGCCCGGGGCCCTGCCACCTCACCGGGAGTCCAGCACTCTGGCAAGACCCGGACACCCCCCCGGGATGGCCCAGGATGCTGGGCTAGGGAGGTGAGTGAGGTGGGGCTCAGGAGGCAGGGAGGGAGATGGAGGGGATGAGGACAGAAAGGGAGTGAAGGTAGGAGGGGAGAGATGAGAGAGACCTAGGGGCCCAGAGACAAGGGAGAGAGAGAAAACAAAGGGAAGGGAAAGAAGCTCTCCCGTGGTGGGGGTCAGGGAAGAAGAGAGAAGAAAGGGGAAACGGCACACCCATTGCGGCTCTTCACCTGCCCCAGAATCGCCCAGACACACCAGCTAGGAATGGAAAATATGCACATGTTGAACTGGGGGCCCATTGTATGCTGGTTGAAACTTTGTCACCTGTGTGAGCTCAGTCAGACTTGGGCATGGGAAACAGAGCAGCCATGGGGGCAGATCTTCCCAAGAAGGAGAAAAGGGTCAGGTCCCAGCTCAGCATGGGGCTGAGGATCCGTGGCCCCCTCTGATGACCACCGTCTTCTCTCCCGATGACCCCTGCACCTGTCTGAGTTGGTTCTTTATCTGAGGAATCATACCTGTCTCAGGCTGCCCAGGGCTCCTGTGAAGGACCAGGCGGGATGCTGTGACGTGTGCAGGGAGGGATGGCAAGTGCCGCTGAGAGGCCTGTCCTTCTGTCTCCTCTACCACCTCTGCCCTGTGCCATCCACTCCTGCCTCAGGAAGCCCTCTGATCACTGGCGGGGACCCACGTCTGGCCCCCTGACTCAAAGAGCCCTGCTTTTTCCCAAGCTGGACCCCAAGGAGGGTCCAATTCCTGGCACTGGGCCAGCAGAATGGATGTCATGACAGCAGCCACCCATGGCCTCAGCCCTCAGCATGGCGCAGGAAAGCCCCCATGTCAACCTGGGAGAGGAGGGTGGAACGCTTTGGAGGCAGGGGAAGAGGGCCCCTCTCAGAAAGGGGGAGGCACACCCCAGTTCAGCACGAAGAAGGAAGGCTTCGCTCAGCAAGAGGCCCGGGACTGGAGGACCCTTCTCAGTCCAGGGCGCCAGCATCTGGATCAAGGCTGGTCGCTCCTGGTCCTGGTGAGGAGGAGAAGCCATGCTTCCTGTGGCACACTCTTGGGGGGCCTTGGTGCAATATAGCTGGGAGAAGAGAGCTGGAAACAGACCCCAGAGCGCCTGCAGAGGTGAGCAGGTCAGGGGAAGGAAACTCCTCACTGGTGATAGGCACAGAGAGAGCAGAAGGTGGGGCCTGTGATCCTCCCAGAAGACCAGGGCGGCCACCTGCGGCATAGGGGCACTGTCACAGATAGTCTAGGCTCCCATGGGTGAAGGTCACCAAGAAGGGTGACAGGGTGTTCACACTGACCTTACATAGGTGGACTGGTCTGCGAAGGTGCTACACAATGGGTTCCCTTGCAGCCACAGCTCTTCAAGCTTCAGCCCTTGCATCTTGCTCAACTCCCACACAGACTTCAGCTGAGAAATATGGGGTGGAAGTGGGAAATGGAATCCCATGAAAGGGGACATCCAAATCCCTGCACCCCCAGACCCCTCCCTCCCCGACAGGTCCCTTCACCTGCCTCCTGTCATCACTCTGATGGCCACTAAAAGGCCCCCTCTGCTCTCAACCCAACTTTGACCTGGCTCCCTCTTCTCACCTCATTTTCAGACAGGTTCAGCGTTTTGACCGTAGAGGCCACCTGTATAATGTCAGACAGGCCATCCAGCTGGTACAGCTTGTTGCTGCTCAAGTTCAAGGACAACAGCTTTGGGGCAAGAAGAGGTAGAATGAAGTTTACTATCGAGGACCTTGGAGACAAATCTGCCCTGCACCCCAGCTCTTGCACCCCCTACCCTAATACCAGCACTGGGCCTACAGCCTCACCTCAGGGAAATTCTTTTCGATGACATGCAGGGTGGCAGCCATGCAGCTTCTTCGATTCAGAATTATATCAATATCATGGCCTACCAAGTCTTCAGGAAGGAGAGGGGAGGGAATCAGGTGGCTGAGTGGTGTCTGGGGCCAGCACCAGCCCCTCCCCACGTTACCATCCCTAAGTCACCCTCCAGGAAGACCCCTCTGCCCTCGCCTGCCCTAGAATTACTGCTGTCAGCCATACCTGGGTCAAAGCGGAGCCTCTGGAGGTCAAGAGCTTGCTTGAAGATATTATATCGTTTGCTCAATGTCAGCTGCAGAGTGAGAGATGGAGACAGCCGCTCTGAGGCTGTGGTGATGGCAGGGAAATCAGGGGTGAGGGGGACGGGGGACTGGAGGAAGGAGAGGTGGGTCTGAGCGTTGGCACACAACACGTCTTGAATCTGCATTACCTTTAGCTGCTCCATTTCTTCTGGCTGCAACTTATCCCGCACAGAGTAGGGAACAGGGGAGGGGCCAACAAAGACAGGTATCTGCAGGAAGAAGACGTGGGGTAAGCACCAGGAACTCTAGTTCCAAAGAAGACAACCAGCCCCTGGCCTGTCCTCCTTCCTCAGGATGAGGTACATGTAACGCCCTCGACACACACCTTTCGTCTCTCCTCGTCACAAATCTTGTAGCTGACATCCATCAATGCACAGGCAGTGCTAGCTTCCTGGACAAAGAACTGAGCCCCAGTTTGCAAAAAGTGGAACTACAGGGATTGAATGCAACAGCAATAGTATCAGAAGCCAACAGACCCTGCTGAACCAGGTCTCTCTCTCTCCCCCTTCCCTGTGCCCACGCGTCTGTCTTCCGCATCCTCTCTTACGTCCACTGGAGTGAAGGGGACACTGCAATGGCTCTGGATTGAGTTCATTAGCCATGTCTTGTCATACTTCATCCCACAAGGAATCTAAGGATGAAAAGAAGGGATGGGAGAGAGGACAGACAGCAGGGAATTTAGGCTGCAGGACGAACCTTTTCCTGTTCTTTTCTGGCCTTCTACTGAGCTTGAAAGGGCTTCTAAAGAAGGGATCACTGGTCCGATTTCTTATGGGTGTGCGTAATATGGATTTCCTAAATACCCTTTCTCTCCAGTCAAACTCTCTTCCTCATAATGAAGGTGACAGAGATGATCTTCCTTTTATAAATTTCCAGGAGATCCTACCCAGTGCAGACATTGCTTGCCCCTCAGACAAGGTCTCCAGAGGCTTGAACCTCCATCTCGCACACTCAGCTTGCCAAACTGAGACCTCCAATGTGGAGTTGCTCCATATCCTTGGCAGTAGTTTCCATCTTTGCTTTGAGACAGGCTCCTCTGTTCTCCTCACAGTCAGCCTGTTCCCTTAACATTGCTTCTCTGAATCTGACCTTAGATGAACAAGACTGTTAACTCTTGGTAATAAAAGGGACAGATTACAAACTGTCCCCAGTGAAATAAACCAGCATGTCTACATGAGCCCAACACAACTCCCCCTGGCTTTTCTCTCCTGCACATTCCATACATTTTTCAGGATACTCACTGTGACCCTGAACCAGCTCCCTGGGGTTCCATCATGTGTGTTCTCCCCCATTTCTCTCTCCACAGGTGTTCTCTTTCTCCACACACTCTTATCCCTGTGGCCTTCACTGTGCCATCTCACTCTCCTCATGTTGTCTCGGATGGTACCGGGAGAGCTGCAGGGGGGATGTGGAGAGAAGGAGGGTGAGGGGCCATAAGTGCTAAGGAAGTCTTCTGTACACCCTCGTCTCTTTGACACCAGCACTACACTTAGCTTTGCTCAACCATTATTTCACTTCGAGCAAGCTTCTGTTTTGCAGTGAGAGAAGAAAAACAAGTCCACGGAGACTGAGAGAGGTGCATAGTCCCAGGGGCTCCTGTGTACAAACCCTGCTGCCTGACCACTTACTGTCTTACTTCGGGGTCCTCCGGGACATCCCTCTTCACCACGTTTCCAGCATCCTCCTGGAGGTGTGAGGGCTGAGGCTCACACCCATCGTGTTCGTAATGAGGGCTGCTCTCACCAGAATTACCTGGGAAAGAACTCCAACCTTTCTTTCTCCCTTGAGGTGGTCTACCACCATCACTGTATTCTGAAAAGAGGAACAAAAATACAAGTTTGCAGACACATCTGTGGTCCACTTACCACGTACCATGTCTTAGGCTAACAGCATGGTAGGGCAGGCAAAGTGCCAACCTGGCCTAAGGGACCAATCCCACAAACCTCAGAAAGGACACTCTTCTGCCTGTCCAGAGAGGACAGCCTTATCCGACAGATGGCACTATCAGGGGACGAATCGAGGAGGAGCAGGATGAGGAAGAGGAGGACAAGGAGGAGAAAGAGGGAGGAGAAGGAGGAGGGAGGGGAGGACAACTGCGGTGAAACTTTTAAAACAGTGGAGCTGGACTGATAAAGAACCACGGTGTATGCGTCCATGGGTTAGACTGGACAGCAGTCATATATATACCAGGAAGGCACCCGAATCTTGCCTTCTCTCAGGACTTTCCAGCAACCACACCAATACCTCTCTTGTGCTTGACAAATCCAATGAGCCACCAAACCGATTCCACTAACAACCAGCAAGCTGGCTGGACTTACTTTGCCAGTGCACTAGGAGCTTTAATCTCAGGTGGCACAGAGGTAACAACCTCCTGAACTGTCTCCCTTCCTCCAGCCTTGCCCTGAACAATAGGCTGTTTGAAAGAGCCAGAGTGATCTCTCTCTTGGGCCAGCCTGAAATGCCTTTCAGCTCAGCAGGCAACTCTTCCTCACTTCAGCTCTTCTATAACAAGGGTGTGAATGATAACCTGGAATGATGTGTCAACCACCATTTCCAAGTGTTTAGGGATCCGTCTATTTGCTTTCTATTACTGGTTTCTAATTTGATTCCATCGTGGCCAGGGAGCACACTCTGGGAGATCTCAAGTCTTCTTATTTTTTTAAATAATTTTCTTTCTTTATTTATGGCTGCATTGGGATTTCGTTGCTGCACACGGGCTTTCTCTAATTGCGGCTAGCGGGGGCTACTCTTCGTTGTGGTGCATGGACATCTCATTGCAATGGCTTCTCTTGAGCTCTAGGCGCGCGGGCTTCAGTAATTGTGGCACGCGGGCTCAGTAGTTGTGTCTCGAGGGCTCTAGAGCACAGGCTCAGTAGTTGAGGCGCATGGGCTTAGCTGCTCGGCGGCATGTGGGGTCTTCCTCACCAGGGCTCAAACCAGTGTCCCCTGCACTGGCAGGCGGATTCTTAACCACTGCACCACCAGGGAAGTCCCTCAATTATGTTTGAATTTACTGACAATTGTCTGATGGTCAAGGAGATGGTCTAACTTGGTGAATGTTACAGAGACCTCCGGGGAAAAACCTGTACTCTGCTGTTGGTGGGCGGACTGTTCTATTTATGTCATGTAGATCTCCTTAGTTTACTGTGTTATTCAGGTCTTCTATATCCTTGCTGATTTTCTCTCTAGCAATTCTGTCACTTGCTAAGAGGGAGGTGGGTGTCAAAGGCCCCCACTATAATTAAAGATCTGGTTCTTTCTCCTTTCAGCTCCACCAGCTTCTGCTTCGTGTACTTTGAGGCTCTGTTGTTTGGTGAGTACGCATTTAGGATCTTTATGTCTCCCGGGTGTCCTGATCCTTTCATCATTCCGTAAGGCTTTGGCTCTTGTTCATTTTCTTTACTCTGACATCTACTGTACTGCATACTGAAGCTACAGGCACGCTTAGAAAGTGTCCTGGGTACACTTCACCTTGTATTCACTCCCAGAAGTTGTGTTGCTGTTCACCCCTCCGCCCACAAATTCTCCCCTCCCACATGTCTAATTCACCATGGAAAAAGATTTGGAAGTTTTTCGGCCCCTGCAGAAATAAGGTCGTGTCAATTCTCTTCCCCATAGGTGGATTCACTAAGGGTATTTTATTTTTAACACATTCCACTGAAACAGTGAACCAGCAGATAATCATACTAGTGGCTTGTGGGGAGGGAGGATTATGGTAATTACACTGTTAGAAACCAGCTTCCTTTGGGTTGTAATGCTTAAGGTTCTCTAGGTTTGTGTGCTGTGCCTTTTGTACATTAACTATTCCATGTTGTCTCAGGGCACACATATGAGTAAAGATCCGTCCACTGCTGATCACTCCACGATAGAGTGATTACGACCAGGCCTCAGATGAACTCCTCTGGGGAGCTGTTGCTTTCCCCGTGTGGCCCGCTGTCAGGGCAATCCTGCTACTCACAACCTTGGGACTTTCCCTGTGTGGCACTGGAAGTGAAAGTAAACACAGATGGGGCACTTGACCCACAAATGTCACTTGCTCAGTCCCCAAAACTCGGAGGGGGCATGGTGTGCTCTCTTTCTCCCACACTCCACATCCAACTGGTCAGGAAATTCTCTCGGCCCCTCTCTCAAAGTATGTCCAGAAGCCAGCCACTTCTCACCACCTCCATTACCACCACCCTGGCCAAGACACCAACATCTACCTCCTGGACTGGACTGCTGTCCAGCTGGCCCCTCTGCTTTCATCCTGGCTCCCTTACCTGTCTGTTTTCAGCCCAGCAGCAGAGTGCAAGTCACATCATTTCAGTCCTCTGCTCAACACCACATCACAATGGTTTGAAGCCCACCAACATGCTCAAAAGCCAGGAGTTCATAATGACCCTCATCAACAATAACAACAACAAAGAGGAACCTTATTGCTGACCTTTGGAGAATGCCGGGCAACCAACTCGTTTTCAGGGAAATCCAGCAATGAAAGGGAAAAGTTCACATTTTAAAGGGAGCAGTAAGGGCATGTGGTCTACATACGGTGTATAGGAAGAGTCAGAGTCATTTGCAAGAACCCACATTCCTTCCAAAATAACGTTGACGAGGGGAAAGGGTAAAAGGAGCTAGCTGACAGCTACTGCAGTCCCCTGGCTGACCAACTGCATCAGGTGCCTGAACAGGGCTAGAGACCTCCCTCAGCAAGGTGATTCAGACACAAGCAGTCTCAGACATCGCCTTGTCAAGTATTTGATAGAATAATCCAGTGAAACCATGTGGTCCTGGGATTTACTTTGCTGGGATATATTTGTTAACTGATTAAATCTCCTTACTCATTAATCGATCTGTTCATATTATGTATTTCTTTATGATTCAGTCTTGCTAGATTGTCTGTTTGGGGGACTTTATCCATTTCTTCTAGGTTTTCCAATTTGTTGGCATACAATTATTCACAGTATTCGCTAATAATCCTTTTAATTTCTGTAGTATCAGTTGTAATGTCCCTCTTTCATTTCTGAATTTAATTATTTGAGTGTCCTCTATTTTCTGTTTCTTAGTGAGTCTAACTTAGGGTTTCTTAATTTTGTGTAGCTTTAACAAAAACCCAACTCTTAGTTTCATTTACTTTTCTTCTATTGTTGTTGGTTTTTTTCTCTATTTCATTTATCTCTGCTCTTATATATCTCCTTCCTTCTGCTAGCTTTGGCTTTAGTTTCTTCTTCTGTTTCTAATTTCTTGAGGTGTAAAATTAGGTTGTTGATTTGAGATCTTTTGTCTTTTCAATGTACACATTTAAAGCTATAAACTTCCTTCTTAACATACCTTTGCTGCATCCCTTAAGTTTTGGTATGATGGACTTTCCTTTTAATTTGTCTCAAAGTAGTTTCTAATTTCCTTTGTGACTTCTTCTTTGACCCATTCATTCTTTATGAGTGTGTATGGGGATTCCAGAGAAAATGAAAACTAGAACACCCATATGACCCAACAATCCCACTTCTTGGTATATATCCAAAAGAACTGAAAGTAGAATCTTGAGGAGATACTTGCACATCTATGTTCATAGCAGCACTATTCACAACAGCTAAGAAGTAGAAACAATTAAAATGTCCATCGATGGATAAAAGGATGAACAAATTGTGGTATATATATATATATATATATATATATACACACACACATACACACACACACACACACACACACAATGGAATATTATGCAGCCTTTTAAAGGAAGGCAATTCTGTCATATGCTACAGCATGGATGAACCTTGAGAACATTACGCTAAATGAAATAAGCCAGTCACTAGGAGACAAATACTGTATGATTCCACTTACATAAGGTTTCTAGGGACTTCCCTGGTGGTCCAGTGGGTAAGACTCCATGCTCGCATTGCAGGGGGCCCATGTTCAATCCCTGGTCGGGGAACTAGATCCTGCAAGCATGCTGCAACTGAGAGTCTGCATGCCAAGGCTAAGAAGCCTGCATGCCACAACTGAGTCCACATGCCGCAACTAAGAAGTCTGCATGCCGCAACTAGAGATCCAGCATGCTGCAACAAAGAGCCGGCACAGCCAAAATAATAAATAAATAGATATATATTTTTAAAGTTGGGAAAACTATCGTAAACAGAGTCCATGGGTTTAATCAAAATAAGGTATCTAAAGTAGTCAGATTCATAGAAACAGACAGTAGAATGGGGTTACCAGGGACTGGGAGGAAGGGACAAAGGGGAATTGCTGTTTAATGTATAGAGTTTCAGAATTGAAAGATGAAAAAGTTCTGAAGATTGGTTTCACAGCAATGTGAATCAACTTAACTGTACTGAACTGAACACTTAAAACTGGTTATGATGGTAAATTTTATGTCATGTATTTTTACCATAGTTTGTAAACCTGCATATTAGAGTGTGATTACTCAAAAGGAAATATTAAGAAAAGTTTTTGTTTGGATATGTAAATAAAAACGTAAAGAAGTCAACGTAAAGGAACACGTGAGAAGGTCAACTGTGCTTATTAGTAGGTGTTTGGAATGCACAAGAGGTGTACTTTCACGTGCATGCTTTACTTGCATAAAAGGCTGGGTCAGGTTTTGCCATGGGCTTGGGGGGAAGCACTATTACTATTGACTCATTCCATAGCATAACAGGAAAATTTACTGATAATCAGATCCACCTGTCTTCTCTCTGATTATTAAGCTACATCACTTTGGACAATTCACCCAACTTCTCCTGATCTCAAATTACTTACATGTAAAAATCAGGGATTAGAGCTAACCACCACCTCAATCAAGATACAAGGCATACAGCCATAAAAAGAAATGTAATTGAGCTATTTGTAATGAGGTGGATAGACCTAGAGTCTGTCATACAGGGTGAAGTAAGTCAGAAAGAGAAAGACAAATACCATATGCTAACACATATACATGGAGCTTAAGAAAAAAAATTTCATGAAGACCCTAGGGGTAAAACAGGAATAAAGGCACAAAATTACTTGAGAATGGACCTGAGGATATGGGGAGGGGGAAGGGTAAGCTGTTGCAAAGCAAGAGAGAGGCATGGACATATATACACTACCAAACGTAAGGTAGATAGCTAGTGGGAAGCAGCCGCATAGCACAGGGAGTTCAGCTCGGTGCGGTGCCTTGTGACCACCTAGAGGGGTGGGATACGGAGGGTGGGTGGGAGGGAGATGCAAGATGGAAGGGATATGGGAACAGATGTTTATGTATAACTGATTCACTTTGTTATAAAGCAGAAACTAACACACCATTGTGAAGCAATTATGCTCCAATTTTAAAAAAAAAGATATAAAGCATATATCACACTCCAAACGGTTCCTGGTTAATCTTTCCACCTCCCAGCTCCATATAAACCTTGATCTGCTCACAGTCCCTATATATTTGTTTTGCCTGCTGTAGAATTTCTTGTAAATGGAATCATACATGCTGCACACCTTTGTGTCTGGCTTTTTAAAGTCAGCATCATGTTTTTGAAATCCATTTATGTTCCTGCCTATTCTATTCCTGAGTAATGTCCCACAGTATGGGTTGTAGTTCTCCACCTCGTTTACACAGTAGAGCCACTTGGGGAGTTTGAGAATATCACCAGCTCCAAGCTATACCCACAATAATTAAAGCAGAACTGGGTTGAGACCCAGGCACCCTCATTTTGTAAATTCTCCACGTGACTGAAGTGTGCAACCACAGTTGAAAGCTACTGTATTAAAGTATCAGCTTTTGGTTTATGCTTGCCAGAGACCGTAGCAATGGATGCCACCTCATTTTGCTGGCTTTCCACTCTGCTGTTTTAGGGACCTAGTGATTCCATTAGCTTAAATTAGAGACTGGCAGACTACAGCCCATGGGCCAAACCTGGCCTGGGGCCTGTTTCTCTAGGGCCTGCAAGGTAAGAATGGTTTTTACATATTTCAATGGTTAAAACAATAATATTTCTTGACATGTGAAAATTATTTGAAATCCACACGCCAAGGTCCATACGCAGAGTTTTAGTGGAACACAGCCATACTTGTCTGTGGAGGCTTCCGCTCTACAACAGCAGAGCTGAGTAGTTACGAAAGAGACAAAATGGCCCACAAAGCCTCAAATATTTGTCACCTGGCCCTTTCCAGGGAGTTTGTTGAGCTCTGGCTTAGAGCAAGTGTCCTTAAAGCAAATGCACAGTAACTGTGGTAAATGGCTGACGGTCCCTTTGGCTAAGCCTGGGAAGAAGATTTACTGCAGTAACTTGCAACTTCACCGTAGGGTCCTTCCTCAGTAGTCCACTCATTCATGGTGTTCTGGGTCAAGTGTGGGAATTGAGTAAAGGACTACCATTTGCCATCAAGAGAGGTCAAGTCACCAGACCTAGAGCTTGATTTATTTATTTTTATGTTCTTATATTTTATTACAAATCTTTGTTTATATTTTATTTATTTTTACACTGATCAAATGCAACTTTGGAGTATGTTCAGATATTTCAGATCCAAGGGATCTGTTGATCAATTAGCCACCTTCAGAGGTTGCTACAGGTCAAACCAGTGTCACTACCCTTCCATCCTTGCTGTTTATTAAGTAAACAGCACTCACCTTGAGGCAGGAGATTAAGTGCTCCTACTGGGCCTGCAACTCCAGAACCCCAACATCCCCACTCAAGTGAGGGTGACCCTGTCAATGGCAGAATCTCCCATCTCATCTGTGGCCTACACAAGTCAGCCACTTCAGAACACTTCAGAGATGAAGATGCCCTCCACACTAATGTGTTTCTCAGTGCTGTGGGGGAAAGGAGTGTCCTCTGGGTCCCAAACAGCAGCTGCCTGGCCCACCAACACACTGACTTCAAAGGCATTTCAATTCAAGTGACCAGAGGTACAGCTGGTAACGCTTGAAACTGAGTCCCCCTCAAACCGAGTTCGCTTGCCAAGTTTATGATTAACTTCTCTATCCAAAACTTTATTCCCTCTCTTGCCCCACTCATGATCCCCTCAGGATTGAGGAGTATCAAAGAAAAGGGGGGACTGACACTGAACAGAACCCTTCAGGGCCCTCCCGGGTACAAAAGCCCCGCTGTGTTCCCTGTTTCTTATCTGTAGGAAAAGGCTTTGGCCTCCTAGGCCTTCCCTGAGTTCCAAACAACAGACTCAAGCACTTACTAATTAGGGAAGTGAGGAAATGCAGAAACAAAGGAAAAGCAGTCAAAGAAACGAAATTGAGTTATCTGTAGAGAGGTGGATGGACCTAGAGTCTGTCATACAGAGTGAAGTAAGTCAAAAAGGGAAAAAGAAATACTGTACGCTAACACATATATAGGGAATCTAAAAAAAATTGGTCATGAAGGACCGAGGGGCAAGACGGGAATAAAGACACCGACCTACTAGAGAATGGACTTGAGGATACGGGGAGGGGGAAGGGTAAGTTGGGATGAAGTGAGAGAGTGGCATGGACATATATACACTACCAAACATAAAATAGATAGCTAGTGGGAAGCAGCCGCATACCACAGGGAGATCAGCCTGGTGCCTGGTGACCACCTACAGGGGTGGGATACGGAGGGTGGGAGGCAGGGAGACACAAGAGGGAAGAGATATAGGGACATATGTATATGTATAACTGATTCACTTTGTTAGAAACAGAAACTAACACACCATTGTAAAGCAATTATACTCCAATAATGATGTTTAAAAAAAAGAAAGAAAAGCAGGGAAGAACAATAGTGCAGTGATAAAGCAGAGTCCTAGTTTCTCTGCAAGGGATAACAACTTCATACATATCTTTGAGCTGTTATGCAGAAACTAAGATCCCCTGCCCAGGTGGAGGATGGTGACTCCATGCTGACCACAAGCACACCGACCCCAGACTGGTTAGAACCAGAATGCTGATGATTAAGATCCCTGAAACAGCACCCTGTTTCCTCACCAACAAACAATCAGAGGAAAGTCATGCACTTCCCTAAAAGTCAGCAGGGAGTTAGAGTCTTCTGAACACAAGCAGCCAGTTCTCCTTGCTTGGCACCCAGAAAACAAACACTGTACTTTCCTTCACCGACAACCCAGCGTCAGTAGATTGGCTTTGCTGTGCAGCAGGCAAGTGGGCCCAAGTTCTGTCCAGTCACGCAACTGCAACTCTTTCACCATTGTGTGCCATGGAACACTAATGATTCGTCCTCTGTTACCAACTGGGTCCTTACCATCTTCAGATCCACCTAGACCGGATAACTCATCCCCGATCCCCACTTCCTTCACGGCCCTTTGCTTGCAACCAATTTTGGTGTCAAGTACTCTATTAATCAAAGTCCCCACTTCCTTATGCCAGATATTCATTCTAGCTATTTTACAAAAATAAGACATCTTTAATAAAACATATCACACAGCTTACAAAAATTCTGTGAGGGCCAGAAAAGTGGGCTTGGATGCCGCACAGCCAGGGGAAGCCCCCTCACGCCGTGGGACTGGTATAGCTGAAACACCCCTGCTGCCTATGAGCTCAGCAACATATATGACAGAGACTGAATTACAGGCACTCTGCTGTGGCTGCCCATAAAAACCAGAGACCTCTCCCATCATACGTAGCTGATCCTGCTTGTGGCTCCCACATTACTCAGTTCTACCTCCAAGTTTCACTATGGTGCATAGGCTTGATACACAGAGGTCTTCTTTGGGACCCTAGACAAAAGGGGGTCTAGAAAACATACACACACACTAACGTAGGTCTCCATTCTTGTTTTTACCTTTCCATTTCTCTACGGTACAAGAAAACATGTAAGATTCTTTATGAGTGTTGGAATACTTGCCAGCTGAGCCAACTTGAGGTATATTCCACAGGTCCATTTTTTTGGCTATTGTAAATGGTAATTTCACATTGAAAATATAATTTTCTATTTTGTGAAATTATTTTGTGTATATTAGTTTTATATCCAATAAACTGGTTAATCACTATTATTATAATTTTCCATAGATCCTCCTGAGCTTTATATGAAGACAACTATACTCACAGTTTTGTTCCTTTTCACTTTTACACATATATTAATTAATGTATGTATGTATTTTGGCTTACTGCAATGCCTAGGAGACTCAGTAAGATGTTGAACAGAAGCGATTATATGAATCATCTTTGCCTCTTCTGATTTAGAATGGAATGCTTTTAATGTCTCATTATTACTTACAGTGTTTGTTATAGATTTTTTAAAGCACACATTATCATTTTAAAGAAATATCTTTCTATTCCCAGTTAGCTAAGTGTTATTTTTGTTGTTGTTTAATCTTGATTGGTTGTTGAATTGTATTGCATGCATTTTTTTTCTGGAATCTTTGTGATAATCATCCTTTTCTTGCTCCTTTATCCTATGAATGTGTTGAACTACGTTATGACTCTCCTAATGTTAAACCAACATTGCAAGTTTGGTATAAACACAACTTTGCCCTGATGTACTATCTGTTTTAGCCATTGCTGGATTAAGTTTGTCTTTATCTTATTTCTATTTTTTGCATTTTTATAACTAATTAAGATTGACCAGTAATTTTGCCTTCTCATGCATGCAATGTCAAGAATAAGCTGAATATTTTGTTTCCCCAATATAATGTTCCTTTTTCTAGAACTTACCCATTCAGTATTAATTTTCAAATTATCAGCATATCTTTTTCATAATATCAACTTTTAAAGCTTTACTGTAAATACAAGCAAGACACCTTCTTCGAAAGTGGCTTATCTGTGCCTTCTAATTTTCTTGACCCATACTGCCAAAGGTTTCCTTATTTTTTTATATTTTGAAAGCACTAACATCTAGCATTTTTATTCAACTCATCCATATCTGTTATCAATTTCATTAACTTGTGCTCTTAATTTATTTTCTTGCCAATATAGAAATGCATGAGATGATTTTTATCAAGTGTGTGAAAAATCCACAGTCTTTTCATCTACCATCACGTTTTCTTTTATAATTGCTATCCTCGAATAGCATGGATATCCAAATATCCAGTACATTTGGTTACTTGGAAAAGACCTGTGGCTTACCAATGTGGGGGGTTTAACTAAATCCACTGTTGAAATATCAGATGATTAAGGGAGATGGAACTGCAGCATTGAAGCAAAGGAACTTCTATGATAAGTACATACGAACTTCACTGAAGAGGACAGCATACAATATAGAAAGGAGTAGGAACAGAAAGAGCGCGGATTTTGAAATCATATATCCAGAATGTGCCCAGTCCCTTACTGCGTATGTGATTTTAGGCAAATATTTTACCTCTCTGAGCCTCAATTCCATCATGCGGTAGTGCTGTTTGCCATGTGTTTCCATTTGTCCCAGTTCCAGGGTCCTGGAAGAGCTGTACTTCTTGACCTTCTTTGTTTGGACAGGGCTGTGTATGTGACGGGTTCTGGCTAATGGGTTGTGAGTGACATGTGCTATTTCTGGGCCAGAACATATGGTTGTTGGATTGAGACCTTGCAGGGCCCTCTTCACCTCAGGCACAGGGACTGACAACTATCTAGATGATGGCTGCTCTGTCAGTTTGGGTCTCCAAGTCATTCCAGTAAGAATGGCTCAGACCCCCAAAGTCCACCATCCTGTGAGGGGCATGCGCCTGCCATGGACATGTAGTCGAAGTGAGGAATAAGCCCCTGAGATATGGGGACTGTCTATTACCACAGCATAATCTAGCCTATCTTGATTCTTGTATCTTATCTGTAAATTAAAATAACATCCTCTCAGGATTGTTCTGAGGTTTAAATGAGAAAACTGGTATGACAAGGTTGCCACAGTGCTTGACATATAACAGGAACTCAAAAAATGGCAGCTATAATGATTAAATAATAATAGAAAACTAGTTTTGAAAAAGTGTGGAAAATTGCTATAAAAGGAGAGCTATTTCATCCACTCATCGTTACGGTAAGTTGTATCATCTTTTCAAGAGTGGGGCATTTTATTTTCTTTTTCAGACTTCCTAATGACTAGCACTTATGCACTTATTTCTTGCCATCATGATATCAGAAACATAAATTGAGGTTATATGTAAAGAATGAAAAAGTGGAAAGATTAAGCAAAAGAGAGAATGACTAATGACATAAGATAAAATGAGTTAGCAATAAGTAGTTTCTCAATGAGAAGAACAGATTATAATTATTAGTAAGCATACATTCTACTTAGTAAACAAAGGTACAAGGTAATAATGTGGCAGAAGAGATTTAGTTTGAACAGGCTTTCCCAAAATGTTTTCTGAGGAACACTAGTACTTCCAGTGGACTGTGGGAAAATGTTCCATCCCCATATAGCTTGAGGAAACTACCTGCTACAGACTGACTGTTTATGTACCAACCTAGGCTCCAAGGTGACAGTATTTGCAGGTCAAGTCTTTGGTAGGTGATTAGGTCATGAGGGAGGTGCTGTGATGTATGGGATTAGTGCCTTTATAAAAGAGGACCCAGAGAGCTCCCTTGCCCTTTCTGCCATGTGAGGATACAGCGTGAAGACAGCCCTTTATGAACCAGGAAGCAGACTCTCACCAGACACTCAACCTGCTCGTGCCTTGATTTTGGACTTCACAGACTCCAGAACCGGGAAAAATAAATTCTTGTAAGTTACAAGCCACCCGGTCCATGGTGTTCTACTACAGCAGCCTGAACAAGCTAAGACACTACCCTTCTCTTTGAGATTCAAGTGGCATATGATCTTAAAAATATGACATATAGAAATCCTTTATACCTTCATTCTTGTATGTCCCATATTTCTTCAATGGATAAAAGCATTTTGGTTGTTGCTGTCTCTCAGACATAGTGTGTTGTAGAACAAACCTGAAAGTGCTGAAATGAGAGGAAAGAAATGGCTATTATATAATTTAAAAAATATATCACCCCTTTAACCGTCTCTCAAACAATCTTTAAATCCCTCACAAATGTGAACACCTTATTTTACTTGCTGCATTTTACTCATTAAGTACCATCTACGTGATTTTTATGATATGTATCATCTATAATTTTACTTCATATGGTTTTCTTAAATAAATTCACTGTTTTTTCCCACATGAAGGAAAGGGGAGAACTTTCAAGGAATGTAACAAGGAATGGTTAGAAAATCAAGAGGAAAATCAGAAGCCAATTGTGGCTGGCTGGACTAATTTAAGCCGTTTAGAGAGTCCAAGCAGAAAAAGATTATGGCATCCCACCCCACACACACTTTGAAAAACTACTGGTCGGCAAAGCATATACAGAAAACAAATTCTGAACCTTAACGTGCTGGCTACTTTCACACTTTTACTGAAAAAAATATCAAATTAAAAAAAGTCTCTCTCCTTGCCTCTCTCCACACAACAAATTAAGAGACAGAAATTCAGATCAGATTTGAAATCATCGATACGAAGTGGCATCTAGGAGTTCTCTGCTGTTCCTAATAACAAACGTGGTCAGCAGAGCGCAGAGGACACCATCACATGGCAGGTAGTGAATACGGATACGAAACAGAGATAAGCAAGAGTAGGGCTTTAATGTGGGGGTTGGGAAGGAAGGGGGAAGGGAGGGGTCCACCCAGTTTCCCGAGCCTAGCTGCCGAGAGCAGCCCATGAACGCCTGCCGCCCGCTGTCCCGCCGATTCTGAGTGAACCTCTAGTACTGGAGGGCGCCCCTCCTACCCGACTACCGCCTACCGTGTCAGAATATGAAAGTCGGTGGAAAGGATGGCATCAGAGCCAGAGCCTCATCAAGTTCCCCCTCAGCCAGGACAAGTACCTTAATTCTAAAGGTCTTCTTCACCTCTCGGTCTGACTCCTCAGAAGGCTAAGCCGAGCTACCCACCGTTCGGCAGGCTCTCCGCACGCTATAACGGCACCTCCCGAGGTCACGACCTTACGGCGTCACGTGACTGCGGGACCTACGTAACGTAACGCGCCGCTGTGGGGCCCTACCTGACTTCCAGGGGCTTGGCTGGCGGAGGCCACAGAGTAGAAGGATGCATGTGACGTCAGGATTCAGGAGCCCTCAATCGTGAACTGTGACCGAGAGAACTGAGCCTCAGGAGACCACAGCATATCCCATGACCGTAGAATATACACGACCAACACCCGAAGGGTAGGTGCGGTGTTCACATGACGGCAGGCGCTTTGCCTGCCATGTGATGGTAGCGGCCACATCCCTGTTGACTCAGGGATCTGAAGATTCTGGTAGGCAGCAATCTTCACGAGATTAGAGATGGCTGAGCCTGATGTGTGACCAAGGGGGTTATGTGACGGACCATAGCATCCATATGACTCTCAGAAGCAGGTCACCTTTGTGACTTGGAGGGCTGAGGATCCCACATGCCCCTAGCTCGTGAGGGCCACATGACAGGATGAATCCACATGATGGGCAGGGTTTAGGAGTCTGCCATGCTCTAGCGCCTTGAAAAGCTGGATCTACCACATGATCATAGTGGCAATAGGTCCAGAGAGACTACACGAGCTCAGGGTTTAAGGGCTCATGGTGCTGACATGGCCAGTAGGTCTGGGCCTGCCACATAACTGTCTGGGCCTGCCACTTGATGGCCGCATCTGCGTGAACATAGCCATAGGAGCCCACGGTGCTCAAAAGCTGGGTCAGCCTCCTGAGTGTAGCCTAGTGACAGTAGGGTTCTCCCGGCTGCGTGTTTCAGGAGGCCGTTCTCTTCACGAGAGCTGGAGATCTGAGATTGCCCACATTCCTGGGCTTCCCGTTGATGGTGGTGCCTCCGGATGATCTTCCTCAGAACACAAGCTGGCTTCACCTGCCCCAACCCCTTTTTAATGTGCTAATGTGCTTCGTTCGTGTGCTAATTTTTTTCCTAATAACACGTGAAATTTAATGCATAAATTAACACATAGCAATGGACTAGGTCCTCCCTAAATCCATAACCATTACCATATTTTAAGGTCTACTTCAAAAACCTAAGCAGTGGGTACAGGTAAGCTTTGTTGCCATAATTTCATGCAAGTCTAAGAGAAATTAAAGCAAACACAGTAAGTGAATTTTAGCTGTTAATTTGAAGAAAATGTATATAATGATTAATATGTGTCAGGCACTTTAAAACGTCAGCTCCTTTAATAGTGGCAATTCTATCAACTAGGTATTATGATTATTATTCCAGTTTTCACAGATGAGAAAGTGGAAGCACAGATGTGTTAAGTCACTTGCCTAAGAGGTAACTGAACCTATAGGTGCCAAAGCAGGTTTTACTCCCAGGCACCCTGGCTCCAGACTTTGTGTTTGGATCACCCACAAGAGCCTCCAAAGAAAATTAAGAATAATTCAGTCTTCCTTATTCAGACTAAGCGGAAAGGCATCCGCAGTTACTGAAAAGATGAGATCATAGAGGACCTCTTTAAAGTGCCATTTAAATAATTTCCAGTACTACCAGTAATTAGAACTAATCGTAGCTGAAGCCAGTTAAGGCCCTTGGATTCATTTTAAGGTATAAATATAAACTTATCCTTAATAAGTGAAGTATATGTGTATATAAAAGGTGGTATAAAATGCTAGACGTTAGTTGAAAACGTTTCCTTCTTTTATTTTTAAACACTCTAAAGAGAAATACTGCAGACTTTATGGCTCTTTTTCTCTAAAGAGAAATATTGCAGACTTTATGGCTCTTTACAGAATTCCAAAAGTTAAAAGTAAGCATAATCTGAATTAGATATTACTGCACTTATATTTTGTTTGCATCTGCCTAGAAAGGACAGAGAAAGGGAAAGGAGAATATAAAATATAGTTTTGTTTTTTTTTTTTAATCGCAGTTTTACAAACACCTCTTCTGCTGATTTGTGTGGAAAACTGAATATCTGTCTGTATATCCAAAAGAGATTTGAAGTGAACTTGCGTGTTTGCTGGCTTAGGCAAACTTAATGCTATACAAGCAGTGGGATTATTTTGCTGGCACCCTGCATCGTGGCATGGCTACATAAATAACCTGAAGAAAATACAACAGACCAAATTTTGCACCATGGTTAAATTTGAATATACTAGTAAGGATAACAGACTGTTTGTAGTTGTAAGCCTATTGAAGGAAGTAGTGATTGTTTGGAATGACTCTGTTTGGGCACATTAGTGTTACTTAGATAATTTTGGAAAATTATTTATGGGACAAATGTAAATGCAGGGTATGAAAATGGAGCCACGTGTTTACAATAGAGCGTATTATGAAACCTCAAGATGGAATTAGGAAGCATCTGTATACAATCACTGGATGGAATCCGCCATCAAGACCTGATGTCTGTCCCAACTGAAGCTTCTGTAATGGACAAATCCACTAATGGTGATTGAGGTCAACTTCTTTCACCAAAAGGCAAACCCTGGAGTTCTAATTATAATTTTCTTGCGAAAGGTTAGATATTCTCCTGTCAGAACTAATGGTCGTATCATTTATTCTTGCCCTGCGATGATTACCAGGAGCTATTTTAGGATTAAAAAATATATTTAGTTACACCAGTGGGTGCCTGTCAGCTCTTTCTTACATACATTGGGGAAGGGACGCTAAGGCTATGGATAAACACCTGTATGAACACAGCTTATGTGAGCTAGGCAGTTTAGGCACTGCACGTATCAGGTGCTGTGTCTGTTTAGGTGAGGCAGGCTGATAAGCTATTCTTCTTGAATGTTGTTTGGCAAGGTTTACTGGGAACAACTTTTACTTCTTTTATATTTCTGTTTTGGGGTGGATGTTTTGGAGGTCAGTGCTAGTGGCTTTGTTTAACACAGAGAAATGGGAAAGGAGAATAGCAGACATTTGTGATGCTGCTAAATTAAACACAAATACTCAAATGCTTTTGGTTCAAACACAAATATGTACAACTCAAGTAGAGGTCCTAAGTGAATTTACATTCAGAAAGGAAAATTGACTTAATCTGGTAACATTATCCAAGAGAACTTATCAGATATTGCTGTACCTTTATAGAAATGGTAATCGAAACATGTTTTTCTTTGTTCCTTTAAGAAGCTCCTTAATTAACTAGAAGTGACTTTACTGTCAGTGTCAAGCAATGGGAAAGAAGAGAAACAATTGGAGGTAATGCTCCCTGTCAGAGTACTCAGTGTGCTCCCTTCCCCCAGCCCAGTGTAAATTTTAACAGCTCTAGGTGATGAGCTCATTCTTCGGGACTACCACAGCGAGGAAACAAAAAATTACATCCACAGTGAAAACTTCTTTTGAGGCCAAAGTATGGAAAGGGTTGAGAAGGCAGGGATTCCTTTCATAAACTATGTCATTTGTGATGGTATGATTCTCTGGTACAGTTTGAAAATCCCTTCCGGGTGAAGACCATTTAAAAATTAAATAAGTGTGTTTCAAGGCTTTAAAAATTATTAGACAGGGAGAATTGAAGTGGTCCTAGCTTGGCTCTTGTTATCCACTCATTGTAACTATCTTTTTGCCACAACCCCCAAATAATTCTAACTATAGTCCTTGAAAGTATTGTGAAATGTGTTTTTACGTAAACAGCCACATTGTTTTCTTGTTATGATATCACACTGCCATCTACTGCTGGTGGATATGTTCCCATATCATGTAAATGAGTGAGATTTGCCAGCTTTCTTTAGGATAGAAGCAGGCTTTGAGGACTAAGTCATATCAATGAACTCTGCATTTTCATCACATCACCAGATGATGTTTTAATTATCTAATTCATGTAGCCTGTTTGGGTCCAAAGATCATCTAAAATGTACATGATGCTCTACCTTTTTCCCCCACAAAATCGGGAAAAACCTGGCATATCCTGTGCTCTCTAAAAACTGACAGGCACTTGCGATAGGTAACTATCTCTGGATTCTGAAATTCTACTTTAGTCTAGTGTATCTGTTTTTATATGGGACACGTTGATGCAATTCAAAGTCTCCCAAATAGGGAGGAGTATCAAGATGGTGCAGTAGAAGTATGTGGAGCTCACCTCTCCCCACAAACACATTAAAAATACCCCTACATGTGAGGCAGTTCTCACAGAAAACCAACTGGAAGCTGGCAGAAGATCTCCTACACAACCAAAGCTGCAAGGAATATCTCTACATATCCAGGAAGGACAGAACAAAATTTTAAAGACATGAGGACGGTCCTGGCCCCCCTGGGGGAGATCTGTAAAGGAGGAGAGGTACACATTGGCAGACCATTGCCCCGGGGAGCCCCTTTGCCTGCTGGAAAAGCCACTGGGGTAGATGGAGGGGCTGGAAAAGCCTAAATTATACTCACAAGGAATGCATGCATGCTGGCTTGCTAATAATCAGGGCAGAGAGAGACTGGCACTAGCAGCTGCTGCCTTGCTGCACTTCCCAATCCAAAGCACACACAAGGTGGTGGGGCCACAGATGCACACAGCAGCTGAGCATTGAATCTTAGGTAGACAAGTCCAGGGAGAGGACTTGATCTAGATGTGTGGAGACAGCCCGGAGGACCTGGGGTATGATCTGGGCCAAACCAAGGAGCCCATTGTCAGCCTGCACATAGTGGGGGCAGGTCCTGCCACAGTGCCCATTGTCAGTGTGCACACAGTGGGGGCAGGTCTGGCCATGGTGGACTTTGCCAGCACGTGCTCCAGATGGCGCCATGGAAAGGCAGAGCAGCTGGGCACTGCATCTCGGTTGGATGGGCGCTGGGCAGGAGTATGCAGTTGTTCATTTCACGGTGGGAGCACACTGGCCCCGCTCACTCTACACCATAGCTTGGTGCCAGATCTGGAGCTGACAGGTCCTGGGAGAGGTCTGACACAGAGGCAGCCCAGGTTCCAGGCAGCGGCACAACCACCTCAATTCCTGCTGCCACAGGTCCCCGGCCCCCAGCACCAGCCTACTCCACACCACAGCCCAGCACTAGGTCTGGGGTGAACACAACAGAGAAAGGGATGCAACCTTGGGCTGCTTCTGGGCAGACCCATGGATGCCTGCACAGGAGGCACATAGGTTTGTGGTGACCACACGGGCCTCATTACCTTCAGTGGTCACCTCCTTTGCATCAGGGCTTGTGCTCAGGGGCAGTGGAACCTGACTGAACCTGACCTCAGTGCTTCTACTCCAACAGCTGGGAAGCAGACCCCAGCCCCAACAGGGCTGTGACAGCCGTAGAGCAAAGAGGAGGCCCGAGCCAACAAGCAATGCAGGCTCTGGTCAATACAAATTCAAACACACCCCGTATCAAGGGAACAAGGGCCAGCCCACTTTAAGGAAATACGTGGCAAGCACCCACACCATAACCAGCCCTTGCACCTTAAATATTGAACTCATGCCGTCTACACCGGGATCCTCCAACCTAAAAAAACCCTTCACGAACACAGTAGATTCATGCCTGTCCTAAATTCAGAAATGAAGAAAGTTAAGTAGAATGAAAAACAGAGGAACCCATCCCAATGAAAAGAACAAGAGAAATCCCCTGAAGGGACAAATAATGAAAGAGACCTCACCAGTCTACTAGACCCCAGAGTCAGAAAGGAGATAAGAAAAAGGCTAAAGAAATTAAGGAAGATTATTGATAGAAATGCAGATCACTGCAACAAAGAAGTAGAAACTATAAAGAGAAATCAATCAAAACTAGACAATTCAATTGCTGAGATAAAAAGCAAACTAAAAGCAATAAATAGCAGACTAACCAAAGCAGAAGAATAAATAAGTGATCAGGAAGATAGAATAATGGAAATCACCACATCAGAACAGCAAACAGAAAGATAAATTTTAAAAATGAAGAAAACATATGACATCTATAGGATAATATAAAGCATGCATAATATAAATAATCATATGCATAATGTGCACAGTCATATTCATAATAGGGGTACCAGAAGAAGAGAAGAGAGGCAAGGGGATAGAAAATGTATTTGAATAAATTATGGCTGAAAACTTCCCAAACCTAAAGAAGAAAACTGATATCCAGATACAGGAAGCACAGAGGCTCCCACACAAGAAGAACCCAAATAGAGTGACAGCAAGACATAGCATAATTAAAATGGCAAAAGTGAAAGATATAGAGAACTACAAAGTCAAATGGAAAAAAAGGTTTAAAATGGCAGTAAGTTCATACTTATCAATAATTACTTTAAATATCAGTGGACTAAATGGTCCCATCAAAAGACAGAGTGGCTGAATGGATTTAAAAAAAAACCCAAGAACCTACAATATGCTGCCTATAAGAGACTCACTTCAGGGCACAAGACACAGACAGATTGAAAGTGAGGAGATGGAAAGCTATTTCATGCAAATGGAAACAACAAGAAAGCGGGGTGAGCAATACACATATCAGACAAAATAGACTTAAAGTCCATAAAGACAAAGAAGGACATTATATAACGATAAAGGGATCAATAAAGAAGAGGATATTACACTTGCTAGCGTATATACACCCAATATAGGAGCACCTAAATATATAAAGCAAATAGTTACAGACATAAAGGGAGAAATTAACAGGAATACTCTAATACTAGGAGACTTTAACACCTCACTGACATCAATGGACACATCTTCCAGACAGAAAATCAATATGGCAACAGAGGCCCTAAATGATACAATAGACCACTTGGACTTAATTTATATCTACAGGACACTACATCCCCCAAATAAACAGAATACACATTCTTTTCAAGCGTGCAAGGCACGTTCTGTAGGAGAGGCCACATACTAGGACAGAAAACAAACCTCAACACATTTAAGAGGATAAAATGACTTCAAGCATCATTTATTCCCACAGTATTATAAAACTAGAAATCAACCACAGAAAGAAAAATAGGAAAAGAACGAATACATGGAGACTGAACAACATGCTACCAGAAAACTAGTGGGTCTATGATGAAATCAAAGAAGAAATCAGGAAATACCTCAAGACAAATGACAATGAAAACACAACCTTCCAAAATCTATGTGATGCAGCAAAAGCAATTCTCAGAGGGAAGTACAAAGTGATTCAGGCCTTCCTCAAGGAACAAGAAAAATCTCAAATAAACAAAAAGAGAAAAAGAATTCGAAAAAGAAGAACGACAAAATTCCCAAAGTCAGTTCTTTGGGAGAGATCAGCGGGAAATAATTAAAATAGAGGTAAAAATAGAAAAGATCAATAAAACCAAGGGCTAGATTTTTGAAAAGACAAACAAAATCGACAAACTTCTAGCCAGGCTCACCAAGAAAAAAAGAGAAAGGGCCCAAATAAACAAAATAAGCATTGAAACAGAAGCAACAACTAATACCAGAAAAATACAAAAAAAAATAAACTCACAAAAACCAAAACACATAAGAGAATATTGTGAACAGTTATATGCCAGAAAATTAGACAACCAAGAAGAAATGGACAAGTTTCTAGAAATAAACAGCCTGCCAAATTTGAGTCAAGAAGAAACAGATAATTTGAACAGACCCATCACTAGAAGTGAAATAGAATCTGTAATTAAAACAAAACAAAAAAACCTCCCTGCAAACAAAAGTCCAGTACCAGACAGCTTCACCAGTGAATTCTACCAAACATACATATAACTTATATCTATACTTCTCAAATTCTCCCAAAAGATTGAAGAGGAGGAAACAGTCCCAAATTCATTCTATGAAGCCACCATCACCCTGATACCAAAAGCAGACAAAAACACTACCAAGAAAGATAATTACAGGCCAATGTCTGTGAAGAATATAGATGCAAAAATCCTCAACCACATATTAGCAAACCGAATCCAACGCTCCATTAAAAAGGATCATACACCGTGATCCAGTTGGATTCATTCCAGTTGCTCTGATAGCCTTATGGGAGTTCCCCTGTATGTTATTTGTTGCTTTTCCCTTGCTGCTTTTAATATTCTCTCTTTATCTTTAATTTTTGCCATTCTAACTACAGTGTGTCTTGGTGTGGTCTCCTTTGGCTTGACCCTGTTTGGGACTCTCTGTGCTTACTAAACCTGGATATCTCTTTTCTTTCCCAGGTTAGGGATGTTTTCAGCTATCGTGTCTTCACATATGTTCTCTGCCCCATTCTCTTTCTCTTTCTCTTCTCCTTCTCAGACCCCTATAATGCAAATGTTAGTACACTTGCTGTTGTCCCAGAAGTCTCTTAAACTGCCCTATTTCTGTTTCTCTTTTTTCTTTTTTCTATTCTGCTTCAGTTATTTCTACTACTCCATCTTCCAGCTTGCTCGTCCATTCCTCTGCATCATTTCATTTACTGTTGATTCCATGTAGTGCATTTTTCATTTCTGATAGTGTTCTTCTCTGTGTGGTTCTTCCTCATATTTTCGAAATCTTTGTTAAAAACTTCTCACTCTCTTCATCCAATCTTCTCCTGAGTTTTTTGAACATCTTTATGATCATTACGCTGAACTCTTTATTTATTTATTTATTTATTTATTTGCGTTACACGGGCCTCTCACTTTTGTGGCCTCTCCCATTGCGGAACACGGGCTCCAGATGCACGGGCTCAGTGGCCAGGACTCACGGGCCCAGCTGCTCCGCGGCATGTTGGATTTTCCTAGAAAGGGGCACAAACCTGTGTCCCCTGCATTGGCAGGCGGACACTCAACTACTGCGCCACCAAGGAAGCCCTACCCTGAACTCTTTATCAGGTAGATCGCCTATCTGCACTTCACTTTGTTCTTCTTCTGGGGTTTTATCGTGTTCCTTTGTTTGCAATAGATTCCTCTGTTGCCTCATTTTGTCCAGTTTGCTATTTTATTTCTCTGTATCTCTAGGTTGGTTCCATTTCCCCACTGTACAGAAGTGGCTTTTTGTAGGAGACGTCCTGTGTGTCCCAGCCGAACTCTCACCTCTGGTCACCAGAGCTATATGCTCTAAGGGTTTCCCTGTTAGGGCTGTGTGTATCCTTCTGCTGTGACCGGCACACTACTGTGGGTGGTGTGGTAGGTGTGGCTGGCCCCTGATCCAGTGGGATGCCAGGCCCTGCCTTGTGCAGGGGCTGGTGACCACTGGCGAGTGAGGCTGGTTCATGAGGCTACTGGCTGCAGTGCCTCAAGAAGTCCCGGGATTAGCGCTGGCCCACTGGTGGGTGGTTCTAGGCTCTGCAGAAGGTGGTGTTGGGGTTAGAAGTCCTGTATCTAGTGTCAGCCTGCTGGTGGGCAGGGCCAGTTCCACATGGCTGGCTGCCGGGTTTGGGGGTGTCCAAAAGCTAGTGTTGGCCCACTGTTGAGTGGGGCTGGATCCCAGGGCAGTTGGCTGTGGGGACCAAGGTGTCTTGGAACTGGGGTTGGCCTGCTGGTGGGTGGGGCTGTGGCCCAGAGAGTCCTGGAGGTAGTGTTGTCTCGCTGGTGGGCACAGCCAGGGTCCTGGGTTTCTGACTGCTGGGCCTCGGAGTCCTGAAGCTAGTGTCAGTTTGCTGGTGTGTGGGGCCAGTTCCTGACATAGCTGGGTATGGGGTCTGGGGTGTCCCAAGGCTGGCTTCATCCCACTGTTGAGTGGGGCCAGATCCAGGAGCAGCTGGTTGAGGGGCCCAATGTGTCCCAGAGCTGGTGCCAGGCTGTTGGTGTATGGGCTGGTTCCTGGTATGCCAGGAGGCAGGGCTGTGGTGGTTCTTGGGCTAGTGTTCCCAGAGGAATATTCCTTTCTACATATTTACAAATATGTACACTAACAGAAGATGTTCTTTAATGTTATTACATTTTTATAAGAGTGAATGTCTTCTAAAAGCTTGAAGCTCTTTTTTTTTTTTTTTTGCGGTACGTGGGCCTCTCACTGTTGTGGCCTCTCCTGTTGTGGAGCACAGGCTTTGGACGTGCAGGCTCAGCGGCCATGACTGACGGACCCAGCCGCTCTGCGACATGTGGGATCTTCCTGGACCGGGGCACGATCCCGTGCCCCTGCACCGGCAGGCGGAATCTCAACCACTGTGCCACCAGGGAAGCCCAGCTTGAAGCGTTTAAAGATATTCCATATTGAAATTTAATGGTGCTCTTTAAAGAAAATTGTTGCTGATCATAAATGTTGACAATTTTCTTGCTTCTCATCTTTCATATCTTTATGAACTCTGTATTGTATGTTTACAGAATGGTAATACTTGATAAAAGTGTAACTATACAGAATCCATTCCCTTCTAGTCAAACTATCCTGACACAATAATATCAAGTTACGGTAGTAAAGAAAAAGCTTTGCCAAAAATTTGAGAAAGAAAATGAGATTTAAGTATGCTACCATGGATGCCTTTGTGGTTCTTCCTAAACTTACTGCAGGGATGAGACCTCTAGTGCTTTGTAACTACCCATTCACTAATTCAATGTAGGTATTTCCTGAGTAGAAGTATTTGTTACCTGGAAAGACATAGTAGTTGAAAACCATTTGAGCTTGAGTACTGTGGGTATTATGCTCATATTGATAATTGTGCTTTCAAATGGGGCCTGAAGGTGACATTTTTGTTTACCTATGCAATACACATTCCTCATCTTCCTAACTGGTCTCAGATTTTCATTAGTGCATTTCCTCCCTCATACAGTCTCATGTTTGGGGGGAATTTGACTGCTAGTTCCAAGGGTGAGACCAGAGTTACTCTAGATCTCACGCAATAATCCTATGTCCCTAGCCACAGTCATTGGTTCAAGATTGGGCCTGAGTCTTTATATCTTTGAGCCACTGGATCAACTAACCTAAAGTCTCCTCTACCTCTGGGCTATCAGTTATATAAGCAAGTATATTTCCTTATGGTATACACAAAAGTGGATTTTACTTTCTGTTACTTGTAACTTTGTTACTTACTGCTATATCTGTTTTGAAGATATGTTATTAGGTGAATGTAAGTTCAGAATTTGTAATCTTAATACATTTTCTTTTATGGTTTGATAGCAGCCTTCTTTGTTGCAATTGCTTGATGTCTATTTTGCCTGATAGTAATACAAATTAACCACATTCCTTTCAGTTTTACTGATCATTGGTATTTTTTACCATCACTTTATTTTCATCCTTTCTGACAGTCTACTCTACCTGCTTCGTAACCTACTGAAACACGTTCATAATGCCTGTATTAGACTGCTCAGACTGCCACACAAAAATACCACAGATAAGTGGCTTAACAACTGAAATTTGTTTCTCACAGTTCTGGAGGCTGGAAGTACAAGATCAAGGTGTGAGTCGGGTGATTTCTTCTAAGGCCTCTCTCCTTGGCTTGAAGAGGGCCATCTTCTTGCTTCTTTTTCACATGGTTGTCCCTCTGTGTATACACACTTCTGCTGTCTCTCTGTGTGTCCTAAACTCCTCTTCTTATAGGCACACCAGTCAGATGGGATTAAGGTATCCCCTAACAGCCTTAAATTAACTTAATCACCTTTTAAAGGCCCTATCTCCAAATCCAGACACATTCTGAGGCACTGGTGATTAGGGCTTCAGGATATGAATTTTGGAAGAACACACTTCAGTCAATAACAAAACCTAATGTTAAGATGACGTTATCATAGAAAACAAGAGAGCAGAGGCAGGAGCAATGATGCGGAGCAGGCAGGAGGATGGCATGTTAGGCTTTCATTTTCCTGTAGCTTCTCCAGTTCCTAAAATCCTCTAATGGCCAATGAATCCCAGGCCTTTGACTGGGAAACTTGCATTGCTACTACCTCAGCCTGGACCTGAGGACGGGAACGAGTCATCCACACTAGTTAAGAGCTCACAGCTTAAAATCTAACACTTTCCTATTATCAGTAGATCTGCTGTTTTCTTCCAAGATACTTGACCCTTCTTAACCTCAGCTTATTAATTAGCCACAGAGACAAAATAATTAGTCATACAACTCCAACTGTGAGAATTACATGAAATTGAGATCTACTTCTGCACATAATCAGGGCTGTTTGCTGGGTGGAAAGCTGTTTCCTCAGCCATTTATGCACAGCATGTTCAGGCTCATTCTATTCTAACAGCTCTATATTCTAGGTCATGCCACAGCATTATCTATGAGACATGCAGAAGAGGAAGAGTTGCATCTGTGCACTGGGCTTAGACCTTTTGGGGCCCCAATTATCTCACCAAATACCTCCCTTACTATTTAGCAACCAGAGCCACTTGCAGTTCTCTATTTCGCCTCCTAATCTTCAGGAAGACAGAGACGTTGTCTGAATTTTTTCATGGTCCTATCTTCCCTTCTTAGCACAGAGCTTGACATGCGCTAGGTGCATGAATGAATGAATAGGTGGGTGAATGATAGTTATATTCCAGACATACATGTTCCTTCTCTGACAGTTAGTAGCCCCTGGCAGGCCAGAGCCTTAGCCTTATAGCTAAGTCCAGTGGTTAGGACTCGGTGCTCTCACTGCAAGGGGCCCAGGTTCGATCCCCGGTTGGGGAATTAGGATCCTGCAAGCCGTGCAGAACAGCGGAAAAAAAGAAAAGATTGATGCATTCTGTTGAACGTAAATTATAACTCAGTGAAGTAGGTTTTTATTATGTCGTTGTATCCCTTCCAGATTCTAGACCTGCATCATGCTCATATGTGGAATCAACCTGTATTTTCAGATTGAACTGTATAGTTGGGGTTTTCGTTTGTTTTCTTGCATGCTTGTTCTTTTGTTTTATTTTGTTTGTTTTTTGTTTTTTTTTGTTTTTGCCACAGCCAAGAATATTCTCAGGATCTCCTGACTTATACATCCAACCACATGCTCCCCACCCAGATTTTTCATAGGCTCCACAAACGACATGGTCAAAACAGAACTGTCAGTTTCCTGGCATTGCACCGAAGCTGGTCCTCCATTCATTTCCCCATCGAAGAAAACCGCCCTAACCCAGCTGCCAAAATCCACATTCCAAGAGACACGCTTACTTCCTCTCTATCCCTTACCACAAACGTGGACTTCATCAACAAGTTCAGTACTTCCAAGATACATGTCATTTCAAACCCCATCTCACCCCTTCCATTGCTACGACTGTGGTCTACGAGACTGTAACCTCTCACTCTCATGCATGTTGTAGACTCCTAATCTTGTCTCTTGATCTTACAGTTGCTCTAGTTCAGTCTGTCCTCCAAGGAACATTTAGAATGAACTTTAATAAAGTAGATTATAATAATAATTTCCCTTCCTTTCAGAAAGCACCCATCATAATAAGATCAAAAGCCAGAGTCCTTACCATGGCTCACAGGACCTTCTGTTATTGGGCCCCTCCTACCATTCTCACCTCATTTTCTAACGTTGTCCTCCCAATACACACTGGCATACAAGCTGTTCCCTAAAACTGCCAAGCTTGCCCATATCTTAGGGCCTTTCGTCTTGCTCTTCCCTCTGTCTCGAGGGCTCAGCTCCGATATCTTCCCACTGCTGACTGTGTACTTCTTGTTATTTGAATATTAAATCTAAGTTACACCTTCAGAAAATCCTTCCTTGCCTTCCCCACCCTAGTCATTCTCTGTCACATTTTCCCATATTATTTTCTTAATGGCTTTTAAATCTTGAGTGAATGAACCCCTGTAGAATGTGAGCTCCATGAGAGCCATGACCCTGTCTGTCAGGTTCTCTGATTTATCTTCAGTGCCTATTACAGTGCTTCACATATCATTGGTAACCAATAAATATTTGTTGAATGAATGAATGAGTGAGTGAATGACGTAGATTAAGCACGCTAAGTTGTGAGGACTGAGGCATAGTCTGGGACATGGGATTTGGGCGGATGGGAGACTGAGCTCAGGTGTCTCTGAAGCAGCAGTTTTGTTTGAACCCATGAAAACTGTGGTTGGAAAACTGGGTAGAAAGGACATGATAATTGAGGTAGTGCTTCTAGCTGCCTTGGGTATGAAAGTGTAGCATATGTTCTATACCAATTCTCCTTCTTTCTTAATAAAAGAATCCCACATTTATTTGGTACAGTAATGTTTCCAGTAAAAGAACATATTTATAGCCTGCTTTGCAGGCAAGAATGGTCATATGACCAACTCCTACCTAATGAGGTGATGGCAGAAGTGTTGTATAGTAGTTCCAGGAAGGTAGCTAAAAAGGAGACGAATTTCTCAGACCAAGGTATTTCTCATACCATCTGTTGTGGACTGAACTGTGTCCTACTCAAATTCATATGTTGAAGCTTTAACCACCAGTACCTCAGAATGTGGCTGTGTTTGAAGATAGGGTCTTTAAAGAAGTGATTAAATTAAAATGAGGCCCTTAGGATAGACACTAATCCTATATGATTGGTTTCCTTATAAGAGGAGTTTAGGACACATAAAGAGATACCAGGGTGTGTATGCACAGAGGGACAACCATGTGAAGAAGGACTAAGAAGGAGGCCATTTGCAAGCCAAGGAGAGAGTCTCAGAAGACACCAAACCTGTGGACACCTGGATCTTGAACTTCCAACCTTTAAAATGTGAGAAATAAATTTGTGTTGTTTAAGCTACTCAGCCTGTGGTATCTTGTTATGGCAGCCATAGCAAACTAATACACCATCAGATAAGGTTTTCAATTTTCACAGCTCATTAGAATTAACTGAGGTGAACCTTGAAGATACTGATGACTGGGCTTATCCCTAGAGGCTCTGATTCAGTTGGTTGAATCTGAGCATTACAGGGGATCCTAATGGATATCCAGAGTTGAAAACCACATGTCTAGGAGAATAGTTTTTTGCACTCCATTGAGCAGGCTGAGAGTGATGAATCTAGCATCATTTAGAAGGCATCCCCCCATATCTCCCTCCTTCCACTGTTCTTCCTCTCCCCCATATCCCCCTTCTTTTTCTGCCCTATCCAGATCTCCACAGATGGACCCAGAGATGCCCCCACCTCTTAATCCTGTTCCATATCCAAGTTCAGTCCTAATTTGAGGAACATTTAATAGCTTCAGCCCCACTTCTGCCCTCCCTGTCAAGAAAAGGGAGTCTCGAGGGGCCTCACATTCTCTTACTCTGCCTGTTAGCCAGAGCCAGGGCAGCTCTCTAGAGGTAACTTCTTGCCTCTTAATCCAATTATAAAATGGATGAAAGACATGAACAGAGGGCAAATAGGCTTAGGAAAAGCTATTCAACATCTTTAGCCGCCATGCAAATGCAAATTAAAGTACAATGAAATGTTAAACCCACCTATCTGAATGGCTGAAAAAAACAGTGGCAAAACCAAATGCAGGCAACACTGGATAAACTGAGTCACTCATACATTGCCAAAGGGAATGCAAAATGGTACAGGCCATCTGGAAAACAATTTGGCAGCTTTTTCCAAACGATACATGCAATTACCATACGATACAGCAGTTGCACTCTGGGCAATTTACCCAGAGCCATGAAAATTTATGTTTACACAAAAACCTTTACATGAAGTTCATCACAGTTTTACTCACAATACTTAAAAAGTGGAAATAGCCCAGATGTCTTTCAATGGGGGAATGGCTAAACAAAGTGTGGTACATTCACAACATGGAATCCTATTCAGCAATAAAAAGGAACAGACGATAGACACACTTTACAACTTGGATGGATCTCAGGAGAGTTATGCTGAGTGAAAGAAATCCATTCCTACAGGTAATGTACTATAGGATTCCATTTCTATGACATTTAGGAAATTATAATAGTGTTTGACAGAGTTTAGGGATGTGGGATCAGGAAGAAGGTGGGTGTGGCTATAAAGGCTAACATGAGGGAAACGTGTGGTGATGAAACAGTTTTTGATCTTGTTTGTGGTGATAGTTAGAACACCTGCATAGCTGGTAAAAGTGCATGGAATCATATGTATGAGTATTATGCACAGGCGTTCTAACACACAAATGAGTGCCTGTAGAACGGCAAAATCTGTCTTTAAAACTTTGAACTCAAGGCATACCAGAGAGAGATTTGCTTCCTTCATAAAGATATGTATATTCTCATTAGGAGAAAGAATGAAAAACGCATTTCCACAGTGCCTGCCTTAGCCCTAAGGCTGAGCCAGGCCCTGCTACTGAGTCTTGACTTTTAAAGAGCCCTTGAAGTCCCACAATATGCCATATACTTTGGGCAGGTTTTCTCAGTTTCTCCTTGGGATGGCTGTGTGACAAAAGGATCCTGAGTCCCATTTCACAGACTACAAAGCTGAGGCTCATAGAACTGACAGCACCTCTTCAGATAAGTGGCAGGATTCAAATGAAGTTACATCCCTTGCCCTAAGAAGAGGACACAGAGCAGCCTCCCTTTGAGAAAATGGGCTTCCAAGGCTTGAGAAGTGAGCATCTTACACTCCCCTGACATTGTGGCCCCATGGGTACTCACCCAAAAGTCCCTCTTGACGATGAAGATGATAGTGCACATATGTGTGCACATACATTCTTCACGTTATAAACATTCATTACATTCAATTTTATAGAAGAACAAAGTAGATTTTACAATTGAATTGACACTGTGTGTATGTGTGTGTGTGTGTTTCTGTATGTCCTATGGCTTGTACACTCCACGTCACAATCTTTATCTTCATATCAGACCAGAGCTTGATTCCTATCTCAGATTTAGATATGGCAGAAAAATGGTAGATACAGAGAAATTGCCACCAGCAAGTGAACAATTCCGGAAAACACTGGCTAAAACCATTAACCCAGAGCCCAAACTTCGTCCTCACTCTCCTTTGCCAAGCTCCCTGGTCAGAGCCTCAGAGCAGCAATCCTGGATCTGGCCAGCAGGTGGCTTCCACCTCCATTTTTCTTTTACAAAGAAAATGAGCGCTTGACGCCAAGAATAAGAAGATCTTGGGATGTTTTGTTTACTAAGACACTAATTAAGTTTGTGAAATTTATATGTATTACTAGAGCAGTCCCATCTGCTGTTGACCCGAAAAGAACATCGAGTTCATTGAGGTATCTCCTTCCCTCCTAAGCGTAGTTTGAAGTGTCCACACTGCAGATGGGGGGTCCCTCCCAGAGAGTAGGGTGTTCACCCTCCAGCCCCACCCAGCCCGTAGAGTCTGTCCAGAACTTTTCCCACTCCGTGTCTGTCATACCCTGTCCATGACACTGGACACAGCCGCCAAGACCCCGCTCTGGAGCCCCATTCTCTCTTCCACCTCCCACCAGTCCTGCAAAGCCCTTCAACAGCCGACCATTGCCAACACGCTACTGCCACCTGCTATTTCGTCTTCGTATTCAAGACCCGGAGTATATGTTTTTACACTCTGCTTTTACACCTAACAGGTTTTTCAGACAAAACTAGAAGCATTCTATACATAGGTTCATGGGCTGGGTTTTGAGGAAGAGGATGGAATTTTTTTGCTCTTTGAATGAAAGTCTTTGTGGAGAAGTGTTGACCATCGAGGTACGAAGGTGGCAACTTGTGACAGTGGACTGAACTGAAGCATGAACATCGCTGAGCCAGAAGGTGGGAGGGAAAGGCCTAAATCCAGAGAGCTTTCTGGAAGTCTGGGTGGAAAAGGGGCACACTCCGGCTACAGGGATACTGAGGTATCTAGACAGAAAGTGCAGCTTCTTTCTATGCTGAATGGAAAGCTCTATGTGATTGCAACAGAAAGACCATTTTTATTTTTTATGTTTTAACAGAAAGAGTTTTTTTAAGGACCTCTGGATAAAGGGGTATACACCTATATAAGCAAATCTGGATCCCTGTCATTTATTTTTTATTTTTTTTTAACATTTTTTTTTTAATTTTTTGCTTTATAACAAATTTAATCAGTTATATATATACATATGTTCCCATATCCCCTCCCTTTTGCGCCTCCTTCCCACCCTCCCTATCCCACCCCTCCAGGCGGTCACAAAGCACCGAGCTGATCTCCCTGTGCTATGCGGCTGCTTCCCACTAGCTATCTACCTTACGTTTGGTAGTGTATATATGTCCATGCCGCTCTTTCACTTTGTCACAGCTTACCCTTCCCCCTCCCTTATGATCATTGTAACCCACCTTGGCACTTATTGTGACCATATTTCCATGTAAATGAATTTCTGTGATAACATTTTGTTAGTTGACAATAAAATTTCACTTATTTTTTTATATTGACCTGTTGTTGCATCATATGGATGCTCCAGAATTCACTTTTCCAGTACTAGTGATGTAAATATAGTTCCTTTACCACGTTTTCTATTACAAACTATAGTGTGCTTAACATTCTTGTTCATATACATGCAGATATCTTAGTAAGCATTTTTATAAGTTCCTGAAGTGTTCTTTCAAAACAATGAAAAACCTATTTTATTTGAACAAACTCTTACTATTTTATATTTCTAACAATACTATATGAAAATTCCTGTTTCTGCACACTTTAGAAATAATGTGAATCACTGCTAATCTGATAGGCCACAAATCCTCTCTTCTTGTTGTCACTATAACTCGTTTTTGCTGCCTGACTAGAATTCCATCATATGGATGTGACATAATGGAGTCTCACAACCTCGTGTCATTTAGAATTCAGTGTTCCTTATATTCCCCATTGTCAAGGCTGTGTGGATGGCATTTAACTGTGCTGAAGGGCTCAGCTCAGGATTCACGTGGCTATTTGCACATGAGCTGAATGTGTCCTCTTTGAGCACACATTGCACTCTCTGGTGAGAGTCCTAGGATTCAAAACGCAGCCTGGTCGATGCATGAATATATATGGTGTGAGTGTGTCAGTGTATGGGTGCATGTGTGTGTGTGTGCGCACTGACAACCACATTTCCTTCTGTTTCGTTCAGCCCCTTCATGGCCTTGCTTCTCATTCGTTCTCCCTTCCTAAATCCAGGTTCAGGAATGAAGGTAGGGAATTATCAGGATGGCAATCCTTATAACCAACTCCTATCACCATCCTTAACTGCGTCCGTCCTGAATGTAATTTGCTTGGTATGGTGGTACAAAAGAAGACCAGACCAACATCATATTTTATTTTTATTTTTAATTTATTTTATTTTAAACAGCTTTCTTTGGGTAAAATTTACAGGCAATAACGTTCACACATTTTAAGGGTACAGTGTGATGATTTTTAGTAAATGCATGGAACCATCACCATAACTGAATTTTAGGCATTTCTGTAGTTCCCAAAACTTCCATAATGCTTGAAAACACTGAAGCCCCGTACCTATATTTAGTACCAGGCAAGCACTGATTTGCCACCTGTCTCTATGGATTTGCCTATTTTGAACATTCCCTATAAATTGAATCATATAGTATTTGGTCTTTTATGTTTGACTCTGTTCACTTAGCATAATGGTATCAAGGATCATATATGTTGTACATGTATCAGTGCTTCATTCATTTCATGGCTGAATAATAGTTTGTTGTATGGCTATGCCAAATTTTACTTGTGCATTTATCAACTGATAGGCATTTGAGTTGTTTCCACTTTTTGGCTGTTATGAGTAATGGTACTATGAATATTTTTCCCCGAGTTTTTATGTAGACGTGTTTTTATTTCTCTTCAGTATGTAACTAGAAGTGGAACTGCTGGGCCATACGGCGCCTCAACACGTGAGACAACATTACAATTTCAGATGATTTCATTCCATAATTGGAAATACCTTGAGAAAAAAAAAAGAGAGACAGGTGAGACAGTCTCTAGTGAGACGACCCTAATAAACATGCTTATCCTGCTGTAGACCTATTTGTAAAATCCCTTTCAATGATGCAAAAGTATGAGACATGTGGGGGACATTTTCAACATCATTTGAAAGCCTACTGTCTATAGCACACACTTCCCCATTATCTGGCTTGGTCTCCATGGAAGGTGTTTTACCATTCTAGATTTCAGGTAATAGTATCAGTTTGCAATGTAATCCTTGTCTGTAGACAAGCAACTTAATTGTATCCTGGCTAGGGAAACCTCTGTCTCCATTTGACCATGCATTTCAAAACTCATGTTGTATAAATGTGACAAAAAGGTGGTTGTTGACTTGGGCAAGATCAATTTCAGTGGAGGAGTGGAGGGACGTCCCCATTAGATGAGAGATGAAGACTGAGTTGGAGGGGAGGTCGGGGGATGTGAATTGAGTATCAAGAGTTCATTGTAGATCTTTGGTTGCAGAGTGCAGAATATATATGTAAAGAGGTCAGTAACCAGAGATGTGGACAGAGGTCCACAGCATTAAATGATGTTCTATAATCACCATTTATAAGATACTTGAGCAGCTTGAAATCTTAATGAGAAGGATCTGTCTCTTCTTAGATTTAACATCTGAATTTACCACACCAGCTTTCCCACACTTTATTTCCTTGTTTCCTTCCATTCAGGAGAAGCCTAAAACTTACTGAAGGGCTAGTGCAGAGTTTCTTCTTAATGTCTGTTAAACGTATGAACAGATGAATAGGTGGATGCACGACGTGTCAAAGATGTGCTAAGAATTTAAGGATTTTTATCCCTGAGTGCGGAGCTCCTCGTGCAGATGACTGAACCCATGGTGGTGGGTGGCTGAGAGGATGCAGCTTCTCAGGACTCTGCAACTGACAGCTGCAAGATGGGAGCCCTCAACTTCAGTGTTCAGAAGCACATTTAGGCAGACTGCCACACCTTATGTCCTGGAGGGATCCATCCCTGACCTGAGCAGGTGAGTTCACAGACAGGCTTGCCTTCCATCTGGGGGAACGAGACTATTGTCTGCTCAGAAGCTTGCTGTGGTCCAACTCTTGTGCCATTTCTAAAGACTCCAGAACGAGCAGATCCAGCTCCTCTCTAAACTTGAACTCAACATATATCACAAAGAGATATTCTCAGTCTCTTTCTAGGGTTACACATTGTCCATAGGAGCCCCCAGAGGACACACACACACACACACACACACACGCACACACAGCCTAGAGCCTTCATGCAGGCAGTAGCCCTAGGAGAACTTGCTGGCTTATAAGGCCGTCACACATGGTTTGTTAGGTTGCAGAGGTCACTGGAACTTTTTGTATTAATAACTAATGCAAATGATGATTAGCAGAATAGTCTGCATACTAGGGATACTTTTAAATAACCTTACTATCCAATTAAATCTGATGACAATAAGAGAATTTCTATGTTCCTGTTTTTCAAGTGTAACAATAAACTACTGAGAATTTCCAGTGTGCGTGTGCATATGGGGACTCCTACAAAGTCTGATATTGCTGGTGGGGATTTCACTTAGTACGACTTTTTCACAGGTTGATTTATCAATATGCATTAATGAATCCAGGAAGTTTTGACCTTCTTGCATTTGGAGCCTGTTCCTTCAATTATTCATCCTCAGCATAACACCTGTCCCTCTGTTATACTGTGCGTATTCCTTATGTTGTCTGGGAATTCACTTTCAAACAGTAATGACCTAATCACATTCAGTTGTCTCCACAGAATAGGAAAATGAAGTACAACTTGCATAAATACAAGCAGGACTATCAGCCTGGCATCGGAAGTGAAGATAGATTTCAGAAGTGACACAGATCAGCAGGAAAGCAAGACTTATTTGAATACGGTGTCATGTGCGGCTGAGCATCATGCAGTCTGCACTTGGACATACAGGGTGTCAGTCTCTGCTTTTCCTCTTAAGAGAAGGATGACCCCCAGCCAAGTAGCGTAACCTCTGTACATTACTGTTTCTCCAGCTACAACATGATGTAAAGAGATGTTATTCTCTACCTTCCAGGAATGTTGTGGAAAATGCATGAGAGAGAAAAATGCATGCATTCACAATAGATAAGTCCCTATGATTTTCTGGGTCAGAGGTCCTGCCCTAATATATAACTTTTCAGTTCCAACCATCCAAAGACTATTCACAAATGGTCGTTCAAGTACAAAGTAATGCAAGGACTTAGGCCTATTGAATTCATTCAACACAGAGTATGATAATATCTGAAGTGTAGATTGGAAAGTAATTACGTAGAAATAATAGCTTCTTCCATCCCATCTAAGGTCTCAAAAGTGCTTTCCCAGATGGTATCTCATTAGCCTCTACATCTGAGAGGTTTTATCCAAAAAAATGGCCAGCATGGGGGAAACGATTTAGCCAAGAACCTATGATGTGTCTGAACCCCAGTGATTTACTGTAGTGTTCTTCTGCAAAGCCCATTCTTGCTGGGTTACAGTACATGTTATTCTTTTTTTATTATTATTGAAGTATAGTTGATTTACAATGTTGTGTCAATTTCTGCTGTACAGCAATGTGATTCACTTACGCATATATATTCCTTTGGACTTTCTTTTCCATTATGGTTTATTAGAGGATATTGAATATAGTTTCCTGTGCTATACAGTAGGACATTGTCATTTATCCATTCTATGTATAACAGTTTACATCGGATAATTCCAAACTCCCAATTCGTCCCTTCACCACTCCCTCTCCCCCTTGGCAACCACAAGTGTGTTCTCTGTCTGTGAGTCTGTTTCTGTTTCATAGATAAGTTCGTTTGAGTACACATGTTATTCTTAAGAAATTAACATTAATTATTAAAAGTGGAATGGGAAAGGATATGAAATAATGTGAAATGGACCAATGGTTTTCTTTCATACACCCACTGGAAATGCTGGAGTCAGGTTTCCTTTCTCCTAAATTATCTGAGAAATGACTCTAGCACAGAGGAATGACACTGAAGTGAATACGTAATGAAAACTTATACATTTCCCTTCCATTTAATATTTCCACATTATTGTCTTATAATCATGTGGTTTGGATTGTATCAAGGGAATCTCCTTTAAAGGATGGTCAGGTATGAAATAAGACTATTCATCCCTATTCAGTACTATATGTATCATCTGCCTGATTGACCTTTTGCTCCTCACAGTAATTGTCTAATATGGATAGAATTGTTTCCATTTTACAAGTGAGGAAAGGCAAATTCAGAGATACTGTGATGCAGCTATTATAAAATTTCCCAACTGCTTTTCACATCCCTTTTTTTTTGCAGCCTCTAATGATCATTGCCTAGAGCTACGTTTCATAAAAGGTTGCAAAAGCATGATGTACAAATTCTTTAATTGCTTCTGCATGTATCGGCGGAAATTCTTTTATAAAAGAATTCTTCCCTCAACAACTATGTGTAGGTATAACATGCACAGGAAAAGCAAGGTGTATATACAGTTCATTGGCAATATTTCCACTTTCAAACATCAGGTGTTTCCCTAGGACTCTCAAAGGTGAGCAGTGAGTTGGTGTTGTTGGCTCTTTTTTTTTTAGAGTTGTCATAGATGTTTCTATATTTGACGTGTTTTAGTGCATGATAGTCATTAATGCTTTTGATGTTCAAATTGTTCTATCTTTGGCCAATGGGAGGCCCTGAGGTTATGAGTCTTTTTTTTTTTTTTTTTTCCGGTACGTGGGCCTCTCACTGTTGTGGCCTCTCCCGTTGCGGAGCACAGGCTCCGGACGCGCAGGATCAGCGGCCATGGCTCACGGGCCCAGCCGCTCCACGGCATGTGGGATCTTCCCAGACCGGGGCACGAACCCATGTCTCCTGCATCGGCAGGCAGACTCTCAACCACTGTTCCACCAGGGTAGCCCCAGAAGCAATTTCTTATTGAGCCCAAGGAAGAAGAATTAGCACAGAAGAGCAAAGAATAGGCACAGTTCAGCTAGACAGAAGTCATCAAACATATGTCCAGTTCCAGAGCCATGCACTGACCACAGGACCTGGGTTGAGTCTCTTCCCCTGTGTCGGCCTGAGTCCTAACATAGAAGTACACTCGATATAGAAACAGGGGTTAGGGGTGGGGCGTTTTTGGTCAGAAGACCAGGATTTGATACTTGGAACCATTACTGTCTGGTTGACTTACCTCGAGCAAGTAATTTATCTAATATGTGTGCTATACTTGTTGCTATCTTTTATTACTATTGTGGGTTTATTCTTTCAGTTTTATGAGTATTATTATTTTCCTTACCACCCAGCCAAGTGTGAATGGTAGGAGTGGTGATTAGCACAAAGTTAGGGACGAACCCAACTGAGGGTGGAGAATAGAGGAAGTGCAGACAGAGAATGGAGGTGAAGTAAGCAGACAAGGCCTGGGCTCTCTCTGGGTGCCAGGCCCTGGGCCCACCCTTTCATGACCCAGGGAAGCTTCTTACCCAACAGCACTCCTGCTTCTCAGCTGCAGACAGTGGTGACCTGGGGGCTGCCAGGGAAGTGCCCAGATGAAGGACTATATAGCCTTATTAGCTCCCTCCACACCGAAGACCACCAGAGCTGCCTCTCCATTGCCATCTCCCTGCTCTTTGCTTCTGGGTATCGGAAAAGGTACCACGTGGAAACTTCCACACCTGACCCTTGAAGGGCTTTCCTCATGCAAAAGGTACTCTACCTTCCTCAGTCCTCAAAGGTTGTCCTGCACAACTTACATTCCCACCAACAGTGCAAGAGGGTTATGACCCAGCAATCCCACTACTGGGCATATACCCTGAGAAAACCATAATTCAAAAAGAGTCAGGTACCACAATGTTCATTGCAACACTATTTACAATAGCCAGGACATGGAAGCAACCTAAGTGGCCACTGACACATGAATGGATAAAGAAGACGTGACACATATATACAATGGAATATTTACTCAGCCATAAAAAGAAATGAAATTGAGTTATTTGTAGTGAGGTGGATGGACCTAGAGTCTCTCATACAGAGTGAGGTAAGTCAGAAAGAGAAAAACAAATACCATATGCTAACACATGTATATGGAATGTAAAAACCAAAAACGGTTCTGAAGAACCTAGGGGCAGGACAGGAATAAAGACGCAGATGTAGAGAATGGACTTGAGGACATGGGGAAGGGAAGGGTAAGCTGGGACGAAGTGAGAGAATGGCATGGACTTATATACACTACCAAATGTAAAACAGACAGCTAGTGGGAAGCAGCTGCATAGCTCAGGGAGATCAGCTCGGTGCTTGGTGACCACCTAGAGGGGTGGGATAGGCAGGGTGGGAGGGAGACGCAAGAGGGAGGCGATATGGGGATAAAAATACACATATACCGCATTCACCTTGTTATACAGCAGAAACTAACACAACGATGTAAAGCAATTATACTCCAATATAGATGTTAAAAAAATAATTGTTCTGCAGACTAAGGAATGCGGACTCTGAGGTAAAGAAGGAAGTGCCTGCCTCTCAGAGGTATGTCATCTCCACGTTTTTACCTGACATATTGTACTTTTATCACTAATGACTTTATACATTTCCTACACACAGCCCATCGATACGCACACACAAAGACACACACACACGGAGATATGCTGTCAATTCCATTTGGTTCTACTTTATCTCCCCCATGAAACTGAGCACAATGAATGCTTTTCCAAGTTAATGAAAGCATGTGCACATGTATGTGTACTATCCTATTCCTCAATAGGGGTTTTGAGGGAGTACCCCTTGGGCCTGTTATATCAGGGGGGAACAAATTGACCATTTCCCCAGCCCTAGAAGCCCATTGTCTAAAAGGGAGGCTGCTCCACTGTCCTCTAGAGAGGGTGAGGGATAGAACCTCATTCCCAAACTCCCACTTACCTGGATAGGTGACAGAAGCTATATGAGGAGGAGCTTTGTCATGTGTGAAATGGGACTCATCTTTAACACAGAGCTGTCCTGAGGGGTGAATGAGAAAACCTGGGGCTAAGGCAGGCATTGTGGAAAGGTGTTTCTCATTGTTTCTCCTAATGAGAACATAGATATCTTTATGAAGGAAGCAAATCTCTCTCTGGTACGCCTTGAGTTCAAAGTTTTAAAGACAGAAGGATCTCTAGCTTCTTGGGAGACTCAGAAGCTCCTAAGAGCTGCCCAACATCGTGCCTCTGAGCAGACCCTAACCCAGTTCCCCATGCTGGGAAGACAGGCTTGCCTTTGATTCACCTGGTGAGCTCAGTGAGAGATGGCACCAGGGCAGCAAGCTGTGGTGTTTGCCTAACTGCTGCTCCTGGACTGCTCCGCCTGTTAATACGTTTATGGGAAAAGTCTAGACCTGTCTCCCATTCAGCAGTGCAGGGGTCCTCAGATCACGTGTCATCCAGCCACGTCACACCACAGTTTCAACCATCCGCTGCCTCCCTGTGAGACCAAAACCTAAAAAGTACTACCATTTCATTGAAATACAATTGTCCCTTCTTTCTTTCACTAATAACTAAATATATATTGGGCTTAAAATTTATACTATTCCATTTGAGGTGTCTCATTAGCTCTGTGGTAGAAATAAGATAAGAAGGAAAATTAATATATGGGCAAATTTAAGAGTGGAAAATGAGCTGAGATGGCTCCTTCCCATTAGCTGTTAACTTGCTCAAGCTTCAAGGCACTGAGGATTAAATAATCCCTCTTTGGACCCCTCTTCCCCATTCAGCCACAAGCCCCTCTTTCTCTTTGTCTCTGTCTCTCTATTTCCTTCTCTCTCTCTCTCATGATGAGATCTCATTTTCTGTAGATAAATTTAGAAATATATAAACGTGCATAATAAATATGTAAACACCTACATAAGCAAACTTACAGGAAGATATGATGAAGATGAAAACATTCAACGGTTACCTCTGGGTAGTATGTTTTGGGCTAACGATTTTTCCCCCCTCCACATATACTGTGACATATACAGTGGAATGAACCTCATGCACACTCCTGAACACCCAACTCTCTGTTAATACAGAAGCAGCATCCATGAAATTAATAAAAATAATACAAGGCTGCTCAAAATAACTAGGTAGCTTTATATGTACCACGAATGAAATGTTCAGATTAAAAATGACTGAAATAAACAAGGAAAACAAATTACCTTTAAGTTCCCATTAATCCCTCCTCTACTCGTCCCAGCTCCCTCCTATCCCCATGCAAACCCAGCACTCACTTCTGAGACCACTAGAGGTTCATCTCAGATGGCGTGGAGGATGCCTGCATGATGTCCTGCTGCAGCTGGGAGAGGGTGTGCATGGAGCTGGAGGTGGGTGTAGGCACTGGGATGCAGAACACCTCTGGGTCTCACTGGGGTTGGCATCCCTCACAAACAGCTCGTCATTCACGATGCACAGACTGAAGGAAAAATGGGCCCTCAGACAACTGATGGATGGACACCCTCACCCCCAATACTGACTCTGCTCCCAGTGGCACTCAGCAACCAGATTCCTTCCACGTCCCTCCTGTGTCTGTCTCCCAGGTTCCTTGACTGGTACCTCTGCCCCTCCCCACAGAGCCCACATTTGGAGAGGCTGTCTACCACCTTCACTCGATTTATAGGTTTATCCCCAACCCATGGGCAACTTCGCATTTACCCTTTACCACAGCCCAAGGGCTGGACGCTCTGATCCCCATTCCCGGAAGAAGACACTGAGTCACACAGAGGTCATGTGACTTGACCAAGGTCACACAGCGACTGAGTGTTGTGTCAAGGAGAGAACCCATAGGCCGATTCCAGAGCCCACGCTCTTCTTAACCAGTAGGCTAGACTGCTCCTGGCATCTCCCTGCTGGCTTTCCACAGTACCGAGTAAACCTAAGGTCTGCACCACCACATTCCCATGCCCCTGAGCCCAGGCGGGGATGGGTATTCCCGCCCACAACAGGGCTCTCACCTGCAGTATCTGGCACGGGTAGCGATGAAAGTCCGGGTGAAGGCACGCACACAGCCCTGACAACTTCCTTCAACAGCAAACAAACAACAATCCCCCTTAGTGTAGCACATGCTGTACATGCTCACACGGCGGTCCCCAGTCAGGGTGTGACTGGACACTCATGCTAAGAGAGCAGTTGTTCACAGGGGCCAGGGTGTCTGGAATGGGGAGGGCAGCTGTAGGAGCAGTCTGAGCCCAGTTACATGGCCCCTGACAACCACTACACAAGTTCACGGGTGCATTCTTCGCAGCTCCCCAAGAGGTGGATACTACTACCGCATTGTGCAAATGAGGATACTGAGAGGTTTAGTCATGGCCCATGTTCTCAGAGTAAGTATCCGGGTAGAGAGCCACCAAACTCCACAGCCTATGTCCCCAACGCCCAGGGTATGCAGGGCAGACAGGCATGGACACAGCTCAGACCTGGATAGTCAGTGGGAAGACTGAGGGCTGGAGAACACAGTGGGGAAGGGGAGGGGAGGGGAGGGGAGGGGAGGGGAGGTGGGAGAGGGCAGGTGGGGAGGGAAGGGGGGAGTGGAGGGAAGGGAAGGGAAGGGAAAGGAAGGGGTCCAGGAAGCTGGGTGGGTCTGGGAGTGAGCCTGGCCACGGGGAGGCAACAATGAGACATCAGGGGTGGGGGTCTACACACACTTGCCTTCCTTGAACACCCCGCTGATGGAGAAGCAGAGCATCGTTTCCTGAAAGGGAAGAGCCCAGGTGCCCAGTCACCACCTCCACCTCCTACCCACCCGTGGCTTCCTGGGCCCGCCCAAGGGAGGAAGCAGGCGCTCACCATCTGGAACCAAATGTCCACTACGAAGGAGCTGAAGTCATGCTGAGTCTTGGGCAACCCACAGAGGGTGTGCACAATGACACGTTTTGTGTGCTTCAGCAGCTGAACCCGCAGGTCTGTGAGGGGAGGGCAAGCGAGCGAAGGTCAGGGGCTGCCACGCCCTGGGCCCTATGATTGACCCCTTCACCACCCTTTCCCACCCAGTCTTCCCATCGCACACTCACGGGGGTCCTTGAGCTTCTTCATATTCCTGCTGTCCTTGAAGTACTCGCACAAGCTGCTTCTAGGAGACAAAGAGCAACAGTGGGTGGTGCGTATTTGCAGGAGCTGGCCTGTGTCTGCTGGGGAGCCACACGGCCCAGGAGCAGAGCCTGTGATGTGATACTCACGGGGCTGGGTCCTCGGGGTGGAAGGGAATGGTCAGGGAGAAGCAGGCCTCCTCGTGATAAGCACCCGCGAGACGCTGTCGGTCTCCATAGTCATGGATCAAGTAGTACCTAAGGGAGGGCAATGAAGACAGTCTATCTCTGTGGTCTGGACCTCAAATGAGACTTGAAAACTCCCCTGAGCAGACCTGTGCTTAGGTGGCCTCACCTCTCATAGCCCTCCACCCCTTGCTCCGCTTGTCAGAGGTACTTACTGCTGTAGGAATTGCAGGACTAGGCTCTTCAGCTCATCAGATCCAAGGAAGATGTGCTGGAATCAAATGGCACTTGAGACTATGCAGTAGATAAAGCCTCCCTGCAACACCCCAAATGTTGTTTGATCCACTTCCTCACCTTGCAGGGCTTTACTATGTAGGGAGTGTCAACGTCAAGGGTAACTGGCGACTGTAACTCCTGGCCATCCTGGAGAAGGGAAGAGGAAGTCAGGAGTGGAGACCAGGGGAGTGGCCCTGGATGATCCGGGAAAAGGATGGGCCCAGGAGGGTGAGGGTCAGAGGTCAGGTGCGAAAGGGCCCTGGATATTCCATGGGAAAGCTTACAGTGGATGTCTTCATCATGAGGTCCTGGAAGTCTCTAGTGTTATATTCAACTTGTGTGTGTGTGTGTGTGTGTGTGTGTGTGTGTATTTATGGGTATTTTTCCAGCAAGTATATCCATGTCATTTTCAGGAGTCCATGTCCCCCAAAATGGTTAAGGTTCTGATGCTAATATGCGATCTAGGCAAGACCCAAACGGCTTGAGGGCAGGTGCAGAGGCCACCAACATTCGTAAGAGACAATGATTTACGTAGGCACTTACCAGGCGTAACAACTTTGGGAAACATTCTCTGATGGCCCTGTCCAAAACCAAAAGTAGAGAAGAGGTGGTTGATAGTTCAAGGTTGCAATGCTTCCTTTCAGTTAACACAATAATACCACAAAGAGAGATCAGTGTGTTCTGGCCAATCCAGCAGCACCCCTTGCCCAGCTCTGCTTCTGATTTTAAGGGTTTTCGGTCCACTTGCCTGTTGAGCACTGAGTATCTGTCATCTTACTGTCTGAAAGGCACTGTCTCCTCATCTCTCTCAGTACCTTCACTTAATATTCCTTCCCTCCCTCCCTCTGCTTCGCCTTGGTAGCTCCCACCCAGACTACTCGGACTCCCTTCTCCAGTGCCACAGGGACCAGCATTTCAAACCCATGCTGCAGGGCTTGCTTCTCCTCCCTTCCTTCCTCCAGGGCCCCACTGAAGGCTGTGGGGAGAAGAGGGCATGGAGTGGGAGCCCGGGGCCCTGCCACCTCACCGGGAGTCCAGCACTCTGGCAAGACCCGGACACCCCCCCGGGATGGCCCAGGATGCTGGGCTAGGGAGGTGAGTGAGGTGGGGCTCAGGAGGCAGGGAGGGAGATGGAGGGGATGAGGACAGAAAGGGAGTGAAGGTAGGAGGGGAGAGATGAGAGAGACCTAGGGGCCCAGAGACAAGGGAGAGAGAGAAAACAAAGGGAAGGGAAAGAAGCTCTCCCGTGGTGGGGGTCAGGGAAGAAGAGAGAAGAAAGGGGAAACGGCACACCCATTGCGGCTCTTCACCTGCCCCAGAATCGCCCAGACACACCAGCTAGGAATGGAAAATATGCACATGTTGAACTGGGGGCCCATTGTATGCTGGTTGAAACTTTGTCACCTGTGTGAGCTCAGCCAGACTTGGGCATGGGAAACAGAGCAGCCATGGGGGCAGATCTTCCCAAGAAGGAGAAAAGGGTCAGGTCCCAGCTCAGCATGGGGCTGAGGATACGTGGCCCCCTCTGATGACCACCGTCTTCTCTCCCGATGACCCCTGCACCTGTCTGAGTTGGTTCTTTATCTGAGGAATCATACCTGTCTCAGGCTGCCCAGGGCTCCTGTGAAGGACCAGGCGGGATGCTGTGACGTGCGCAGGGAGGGATGGCAAGTGCCCCTGAGAGGCCTGTCCTTCTGTCTCCTCTACCACCTCTGCCCTGTGCCATCCACTCCTGCCTCAGGAAGCCCTCTGATCACTGGCGGGGACCCACGTCTGGCCCCCTGACTCAAAGAGCCCTGCTTTTTCCCAAGCTGGACCCCAAGGAGGGTCTAATTCCTGGCACTGGGCCAGCAGAATGGATGTCATGACAGCAGCCACCCATGGCCTCAGCCCTCAGCATGGCGCAGGAAAGCCCCCATGTCAACCTGGGAGAGGAGGGTGGACCGCTTTGGAGGCAGGGGAAGAGGGCCCCTCTCAGAAAGGGGGAGGCACACCCCAGCTCAGCACGAAGAAGGAAGGCTTCGCTCAGCAAGAGGCCCGGGACTGGAGGACCCTTCTCAGTCCAGGGCGCCAGCATCTGGATCAAGGCTGGTCGCTCCTGGTCCTGGTGAGGAGGAGAAGCCATGCTTCCTGGGGCACACTCTTGGGGGGCCTTGGTGCAATATAGCTGGGAGCAGAGAGCTGGAAACAGACCCCAGAGCGCCTGCAGAGGTGAGCAGGTCAGGGGAAGGAAACTCCTCACTGGTGATAGGCACTGAGAGAGCAGAAGGTGGGGCCTGTGATCCTCCCAGAAGACCAGGGCGGCCACCTGCGGCATAGGGGCACTGTCACAGATAGTCTAGGCTCCCATGGGTGAAGGTCACCAAGAAGGGTGACAGGGTGTTCACACTGACCTTACATAGGTGGACTGGTCTGCGAAGGTGCTACACAATGGGTTCCCTTGCAGCCACAGCTCTTCAAGCTTCAGCCCTTGCATCTTGCTCAACTCCCACACAGACTTCAGCTGAGAAATATGGGGTGGAAGTGGAAAATGGAATCCCATGAAAGGGGACATCCAAATCCCTGCACCCCCAGACCCCTCCCTCCCCGACAGGTCCCTTCACCTGCCTCCTGTCATCACTCTGATGGCCACTAAAAGGCCCCCTCTGCTCTCAACCCAACTTTGACCTGGCTCCCTCTTCTCACCTCATTTTCAGACAGGTTCAGGGTTTTGACCGTAGAGGCCACCTGTATAATGTCAGACAGGCCATCCAGCTGGTACAGCTTGTTGCTGCTCAAGTTCAAGGACAACAGCTTTGGGGCAAGAAGAGGTAGAATGAAGTTTACTATCGAGGACCTTGGAGACAAATCTGCCCTGCAACCCAGCTCTTGCACCCCCTACCCTAATACCAGCACTGGGCCTACAGCCTCACCTCAGGGAAATTCTTTTCGATGACATGCAGGGTGGCAGCCATGCAGCTTCTTCGATTCAGAATTATATCAATATCATGGCCTACCAAGTCTTCAGGAAGGAGAGGGGAGGGAATCAGGTGGCTGAGTGGTGTCTGGGGCCAGCACCAGCCCCTCCCCACGTTACCATCCCTAAGTCACCCTCCAGGAAGACCCCTCTGCCCTCGCCTGCCCTAGAATTACTGCTGTCAGCCATACCTGGGTCAAAGCGGAGCCTCTGGAGGTCAAGAGCTTGCTTGAAGATATTATATCGTTTGCTCAATGTCAGCTGCAGAGTGAGAGATGGAGACAGCCGCTCTGAGGCTGTGGTGATGGCAGGGAAATCAGGGGTGAGGGGGACGGGGGACTGGAGGAAGGAGAGGTGGGTCTGAGCGTTGGCACACAACACGTCTTGAATCTGCATTACCTTTAGCTGCTCCATTTCTTCTGGCTGCAACTTATCCCGCACAGAGTAGGGAACAGGGGAGGGGCCAACAAAGACAGGTATCTGCAGGAAGAAGACGTGGGGTAAGCACCAGGAACTCTAGTTCCAAAGAAGACAACCAGCCCCTGGCCTGTCCTCCTTCCTCAGGATGAGGTACATGTAACGCCCTCGACACACACCTTTCGTCTCTCCTCGTCACAAATCTTGTAGCTGACATCCATCAATGCACAGGCAGTGCTAGCTTCCTGGACAAAGAACTGAGCCCCAGTTTGCAAAAAGTGGAACTACAGGGATTGAATGCAACAGCAATAGTATCAGAAGCCAACAGACCCTGCTGAACCAGGTCTCTCTCTCTCCCCCTTCCCTGTGCCCACGCGTCTGTCCTCCGCATCCTCTCTTACGTCCACTGGAGTGAAGGGGACACTGCAATGGCTCTGGATTGAGTTCATTAGCCATGTCTTGTCATACTTCATCCCACAAGGAATCTAAGGATGAAAAGAAGGGATGGGAGAGAGGACAGACAGCAGGGAATTTAGGCTGCAGGACGAACCTTTTCCTGTTCTTTTCTGGCCTTCTACTGAGCTTGAAAGGGCTTCTAAAGAAGGGATCACTGGTCCGATTTCTTATGGGTGTGCGTAATATGGATTTCCTAAATACCCTTTCTCTCCAGTCAAACTCTCTTCCTCATAATGAAGGTGACAGAGATGATCTTCCTTTTATAAATTTCCAGGAGATCCTACCCAGTGCAGACATTGCTTGCCCCTCAGACAAGGTCTCCAGAGGCTTGAACCTCCATCTCGCACACTCAGCTTGCCAAACTGAGACCTCCAATGTGGAGTTGCTCCATATCCTTGGCAGTAGTTTCCATCTTTGCTTTGAGACAGGCTCCTCTGTTCTCCTCACAGTCAGCCTGTTCCCTTAACATTGCTTCTCTGAATCTGACCTTAGATGAACAAGACTGTTAACTCTTGGTAATAAAAGGGACAGATTACAAACTGTCCCCAGTGAAATAAACCAGCATGTCTACATGAGCCCAACACAACTCCCTCTGGCTTTTCTCTCCTGCACATTCCATACATTTTTCAGGATACTCACTGTGACCCTGAACCAGCTCCCTGGGGTTCCATCATGTGTGTTCTCCCCCATTTCTCTCTCCACAGGTGTTCTCTTTCTCCACACACTCTTATCCCTGTGGCCTTCACTGTGCCATCTCACTCTCCTCATGTTGTCTCGGATGGTACCGGGAGAGCTGCAGGGGGGATGTGGAGAGAAGGAGGGTGAGGGGCCATAAGTGCTAAGGAAGTCTTCTGTACACCCTCGTCTCTTTGACACCAGCACTACACTTAGCTTTGCTCAACCATTATTTCACTTCGAGCAAGCTTCTGTTTTGCAGTGAGAGAAGAAAAACAAGTCCACGGAGACTGAGAGAGGTGCATAGTCCCAGGGGCTCCTGTGTACAAACCCTGCTGCCTGACCACTTACTGTCTTACTTCGGGGTCCTCCGGGACATCCCTCTTCACCACGTTTCCAGCATCCTCCTGGAGGTGTGAGGGCTGAGGCTCACACCCATCGTGTTCGTAATGAGGGCTCCTCTCACCAGAATTACCTGGGAAAGAACTCCAACCTTTCTTTCTCCCTTGAGGTGGTCTACCACCATCACTGTATTCTGAAAAGAGGAACAAAAATACAAGTTTGCAGACACATCTGTGGTCCACTTACCACGTACCATGTCTTAGGCTAACAGCATGGTAGGGCAGGCAAAGTGCCAACCTGGCCTAAGGGACCAATCCCACAAACCTCAGAAAGGACACTCTTCTGCCTGTCCAGAGAGGACAGCCTTATCCGACAGATGGCACTCTCAGGGGACGAATCGAGGAGGAGCAGGATGAGGAAGAGGAGGACAAGGAGGAGAAAGAGGGAGGAGAAGGAGGAGGGAGGAGAGGACAACGGCGGTGAAACTTTTAAAACAGTGGAGCTGGACTGATAAAGAACCGCGGTGTATGCGTCCATGGGTTAGACTGGACAGCAGTCATATATATACCAGGAAGGCACCCGAATCTTGCCTTCTCTCAGGACTTTCCAGCAACCACACCAATACCTCTCTTGTGCTTGACAAATCCAATGAGCCACCAAACCGATTCCACTAACAACCAGCAAGCTGGCTGGACTTACTTTGCCAGTGCACTAGGAGCTTTAATCTCAGGTGGCACAGAGGTAACAACCTCCTGAACTGTCTCCCTTCCTCCAGCCTTGCCCTGAACAATAGGCTGTTTGAAAGAGCCAGAGTGATCTCTCTCTTGGGCCAGCCTGAAATGCCTTTCAGCTCAGCAGGCAACTCTTCCTCACTTCAGCTCTTCTATAACAAGGGTGTGAATGATAACCTGGAATGATGTGTCAACCACCATTTCCAAGTGTTTAGGGATCCGTCTATTTGCTTTCTATTACTGGTTTCTAATTTGATTCCATCGTGGCCAGGGAGCACACTCTGGGAGATCTCAAGTCTTCTTATTTTTTTAAATAATTTTCTTTCTTTATTTATGGCTGCATTGGGATTTCGTTGCTGCACACGGGCTTTCTCTAATTGCGGCTAGCGGGGGCTACTCTTCGTTGTGGTGCATGGACATCTCATTGCAATGGCTTCTCTTGAGCTCTAGGCGCGCGGGCTTCAGTAATTGTGGCACGCGGGCTCAGTAGTTGTGTCTCGAGGGCTCTAGAGCACAGGCTCAGTAGTTGAGGCGCATGGGCTTAGCTGCTCGGCGGCATGTGGGGTCTTCCTCACCAGGGCTCGAACCAGTGTCCCCTGCACTGGCAGGCGGATTCTTAACCACTGCACCACCAGGGAAGTCCCTCAATTATGTTTGAATTTACTGACAATTGTCTGATGGTCAAGGAGATGGTCTAACTTGGTGAATGTTACAGAGACCCCCGGGGAAAAACCTGTACTCTGCTGTTGGTGGGCGGACTGTTCTATTTATGTCATGTAGATCTCCTTAGTTTACTGTGTTATTCAGGTCTTCTATATCCTTGCTGATTTTCTCTCTAGCAATTCTGTCACTTGCTAAGAGGGAGGTGGGTGTCAAAGGCCCCCACTATAATTAAAGATCTGGTTCTTTCTCCTTTCAGCTCCACCAGCTTCTGCTTCGTGTACTTTGAGGCTCTGTTGTTTGGTGAGTACGCATTTAGGATCTTTATGTCTCCCGGGTGTCCTGATCCTTTCATCATTCCGTAAGGCTTTGGCTCTTGTTCATTTTCTTTACTCTGACATCTACTGTACTGCATACTGAAGCTACAGGCACGCTTAGAAAGTGTCCTGGGTACACTTCACCTTGTATTCACTCCCAGAAGTTGTGTTGCTGTTCACCCCTCCGCCCACAAATTCTCCCCTCCCACATGTCTAATTCACCATGGAAAAAGATTTGGAAGTTTTTCGGCCCCTGCAGAAATAAGGTCGTGTCAATTCTCTTCCCCATAGGTGGATTCACTAAGGGTATTTTATTTTTAACACATTCCACTGAAACAGTGAACCAGCAGATAATCATACTAGTGGCTTGTGGGGAGGGAGGATTATGGTAATTACACTGTTAGAAACCAGCTTCCTTTGGGTTGTAATGCTTAAGGTTCTCTAGGTTTGTGTGCTGTGCCTTTTGTACATTAACTATTCCATGTTGTCTCAGGGCACACATATGAGTAAAGATCCGTCCACTGCTGATCACTCCACGATAGAGTGATTACGACCAGGCCTCAGATGAACTCCTCTGGGGAGCTGTTGCTTTCCCTGTGTGGCCCGCTGTCAGGGCAATCCTGCTACTCACAACCTTGGGACTTTCCCTGTGTGGCACTGGAAGTGAAAGTAAACACAGATGGGGCACTTGACCCACAAATGTCACTTGCTCAGTCCCCAAACCTCGGAGGGGGCATGGTGTGCTCTCTTTCTCCCACACTCCACATCCAACTGGTCAGGAAATTCTCTCGGCCCCTCTCTCAATGTCCAGAAGCCAGCCACTTCTCACCACCTCCATTACCACCACCCTGGCCAAGACACCAACATCTACCTCCTGGACTGGACTGCTGTCCAGCTGGCCCCTCTGCTTTCATCCTGGCTCCCTTACCTGTCTGTTTTCAGCCCAGCAGCAGAGTGAAAGTCACATCATTTCAGTCCTCTGCTCAACACCACATCACAATGGTTTGAAGCCCACCAACATGCTCAAAAGCCAGGAGTTCATAATGACCCTCATCAACAATAACAACAACAAAGAGGAACCTTATTGCTGACCTTTGGAGAATGCCGGGCAACCAACTCGTTTTCAGGGAAATCCAGCAATGAAAGGGAAAAGTTCACATTTTAAAGGGAGCAGTAAGGGCATGTGGTCTACATACGGTGTATAGGAAGAGTCAGAGTCATTTGCAAGAACCCACATTCCTTCCGAAATAACGTTGACGAGGGGAAAGGGTAAAAGGAGCTAGCTGACAGCTACTGCAGTCCCCTGGCTGACCAACTGCATCAGGTGCCTGAACAGGGCTAGAGACCTCCCTCAGCAAGGTGATTCAGACACAAGCAGTCTCAGACATCGCCTTGTCAAGTATTTGATAGAATAATCCAGTGAAACCATGTGGTCCTGGGATTTACTTTGCTGGGAGATATTTGTTAACTGATTAAATCTCCTTACTCATTAATCGATCTGTTCATATTATGTATTTCTTTATGATTCAGTCTTGCTAGATTGTCTGTTTGGGGGACTTTATCCATTTCTTCTAGGTTTTCCAATTTGTTGGCATACAATTATTCACAGTATTCGCTAATAATCCTTTTAATTTCTGTAGTATCAGTTGTAATGTCCCTCTTTCATTTCTGAATTTAATTATTTGAGTGTCCTCTATTTTCTGTTTCTTAGTGAGTCTAACTTAGGGTTTCTTAGTTTTGTGTAGCTTTAACAAAAACCCAACTCTTAGTTTCATTTACTTTTCTTCTATTGTTGTTGGTTTTTTTCTCTATTTCATTTATCTCTGCTCTTATATATCTCCTTCCTTCTGCTAGCTTTGGCTTTAGTTTTTTCTTCTGTTTCTAATTTCTTGAGGTGTAAAATTAGGTTGTTGATTTGAGATCTTTTGTCTTTTCAATGTACACATTTAAAGCTATAAACTTCCTTCTTAACACAGCTTTGCTGCATCCCTTAAGTTTTGGTATGATGGACTTTCCTTTTAATTTGTCTCAAAGTAGTTTCTAATTTCCTTTGTGACTTCTTCTTTGACCCATTCATTCTTTATGAGTGTGTATGGGGATTCCAGAGAAAATGAAAACTAGAACGCCCATATAACCCAACAATCCCACTTCTTGGTATATATCCAAAAGAACTGAAAGTAGAACCTTGAGGAGATACTTGCACATCTATGTTCATAGCAGCACTATTCACAACAGCTAAGAAGTAGAAACAATTAAAATGTCCATCGATGGATAAAAGGATGAACAAATTGTGGTATATATATATATATATATATATATGTATATATATACACACACACACACACACACACACACACAATGGAATATTATGCAGCCTTTTAAAGGAAGGCAATTCTGTCATATGCTACAGCATGGATGAACCTTGAGAACATTACGCTAAATGAAATAAGCCAGTCACTAGAAGACAAATACTGTATGATTCCACTTACATAAGGTTTCTAGGGACTTCCCTGGTGGTCCAGTGGGTAAGACTCCATGCTCGCATTGCAGGGGGCCCATGTTCATTCCCTGGTCGGGGAACTAGATCCTGCAAGCATGCTGCAGCTGAGAGTCTGCATGCCAAGGCTAAGAAGCCTGCATGCCACAACTGAGTCCACATGCCGCAACTAAGAAGTCTGCATGCCGCAACTAGAGATCCAGCATGCTGCAACAAAGAGCCAGCGCAGCCAAAACAATAAATAAATATATATATTTTTTTAAAGTTGGGAAAACTGTCGTAAACAGAGTACATGGTTTTAATCAAAATAAGGTATCTAAAGTAGTCAGATTCATAGAAACAGACAGTAGAATGGGGTTACCAGGGACTGGGGGGAAGGGACAAAGGGGAATTGCTGTTTAATGTATAGAGTTTCAGAATTGAAAGATGAAAAAGTTCTGAAGATTGGTTTCACAGCAATGTGAATCAACTTAACTGTACTGAACTGAACACTTAAAAATGGTTATGATGGTAAATTTTATGTCACGTATTTTTACCATAGTTTGTAAACCTGTATATTAGAGTGTGATTACTCAAAAGGAAATATTAAGAAAAGTTTTTGTTTGGATATGTAAATACAAACGTAAAGAAGTCAACGTAAAGGAACACGTGAGAATGTCAACTGTGCTTATGAGTAGGTGTTTGGAATGCACAAGAGGTGTACTTTCATGTGCATGCTTTACTTGAATAAAAGGCTGGGTCAGGTTTTGCCATGGGCTTGGGGGGAAGCACTATTACTATTGACTCATTCCATAGCATAACAGGAAAAATTACTGATAATCAGATCCACCTGTCTTCTCTCTGATTATTAAGCTACATCACTTTGGACAATTCACCCAACTTCTCCTGATCTCAAATTACTTACATGTAAAAATCAGGGATAAGAGCTAACCACCACCTCAATCAAGATACAAGGCATACAGCCATAAAAAGAAATGTAATTGAGCTATTTGTAATGAGGTGGATAGACCTAGAGTCTGTCATACAGAGTGAAGTAAGTCAGAAAGAGAAAGACAAATACCGTATGCTAACACATATACATGGAGCTTAAGAAAAAAAATTTCATGAAGACCCTAGGGGTAAAACAGGAATAAAGGCACAAAATTACTTGAGAATGGACCTGAGGATATGGGGAGGGGGAAGGGTAAGCTGTTGCGAAGCAAGAGAGAGGCATGGACATATATACACTACCAAACATAAGGTAGATAGCTAGTGGGAAGCAGCCGCATAGCACAGGGAGTTCAGCTCGGTGCAGTGCCTTGTGACCACCTAGAGGGGTGGGATACGGAGGGTGGGTGGGAGGGAGACGCAAGAGGGAAGGGATATGGGAACAGATGTTTATGTATAACTGATTCACTTTGTTATAAAGCAGAAACTAACACACCATTGTGAAGCAATTATGCTCCAATTTTAAAAAAAAGATATAAAGCATATATCACACTCCAAACGGTTCCCGGTTAATCTTTCCACCTCCCAGCTCCATATAAACCTTGATCTGCTCACAGTCCCTATATATTTGTTTTGCCTGCTGTAGAATTTCTTGTAAATGGAATCATACATGCTGCACACCTTTGTGTCTGGCTTTTTAAAGTCAGCATCATGTTTGTGAAATCCATTTATGTTCCTGCCTATTCTATTCCTGAGTAATGTCCCACAGTATGGGTTGTAGTTCTCCACCTCGTTTACACAGTAGAGCCACTTGGGGAGTTTGAGAATATCACCAGCTCCAAGCTATACCCACAATAATTAAAGCAGAACTGGGTTGAGACCCAGGCACCCTCATTTTGTAAATTCTCCACGTGACTGAAGTGTGCAACCACAGTTGAAAGCTACTGTATTAAAGTATCAGCTTTTGGTTTATGCTTGCCAGAGACCGTAGCAATGGATGCCACCTCATTTTGCTGGCTTTCCACTCTGCTGTTTTAGGGACCTAGTGATTCCATTAGCTTAAATTAGAGACTGGCAGACTACAGCCCATGGGCCAAACCTGGCCTGGGGCCTGTTTCTCTAGGGCCTGCAAGGTAAGAATGGTTTTTACATATTTCAATGGTTAAAACAATAATATTTCTTGACATGTGAAAATTATTTGAAATCCACACGCCAAGGTCCATACGCAGAGTTTTAGTGGAACACAGCCATACTTATCTGTGGAGGCTTCCACTCTACAACAGCAGAGCTGAGTAGTTACGAAAGAGACAAAATGGCCCACAAAGCCTCAAATATTTGTCACCTGGCCCTTTCCAGGGAGTTTATTGAGCTCTGGCTTAGAGCAAGTGTCCTTAAAGCAAATGCACAGTAACTGTGGTAAATGGCTGACGGTCCCTTTGGCTAAGCCTGGGAAGAAGATTTACTGCAGTAACTTGCGACTTCACCGTAGGGTCCTTCCTCAGTAGTCCACTCATTCATGGTGTTCTGGGTCAAGTGTGGGAATTGAGTAAAGGACTACCATTTGCCATCAAGAGAGGTCAAGTCACCAGACCTAGAGCTTGATTTATTTATTTTTATGTTCTTATATTTTATTACAAATCTTTGTTTATATTTTATTTATTTTTACACTGATCAAATGCAACTTTGGAGTATGTTCAGATATTTCAGATCCAAGGGATCTGTTGATCAATTAGCCACCTTCAGAGGTTGCTACAGGTCAAACCAGTGTCACTACCCTTCCATCCTTGCTGTTTATTAAGTAAACAGCACTCACCTTGAGGCAGGAGATTAAGTGCTCCTACTGGGCCTGCAACTCCAGAACCCCAACATCCCCACTCAAGTGAGGGTGACCCTGTCAATGGCAGAATCTCCCATCTCATCTGTGGCCTACACAAGTCAGCCACTTCAGAACACTTCAGAGATGAAGATGCCCTCCACACTAATGTGTTTCTCAGTGCTGTGGGGGAAAGGAGTGTCCTCTGGGTCCCAAACAGCAGCTGCCTGGCCCACCAACACACTGACTTCAAAGGCATTTCAATTCAAGTGACCAGAGGTACAGCTGGTAACGCTTGAAACTGAGTCCCCCTAAAACCGAGTTCCCTTGCCAAGTTTATGATTAACTTCTCTATCCAAAACTTTATTCCCTCTCTTGCCCCACTCATGATCCCCTCAGGATTGAGGAGTATCAAAGAAAAGGGGGGACTGACACTGAACAGAACCCTTCAGGGCCCTCCCGGGTACAAAAGCCCCGCTGTGTTCCCTGTTTCTTATCTGTAGGAAAAGGCTTTGGCCTCCTAGGCCTTCCCTGAGTTCCAAACAACAGACTCAAGCACTTACTAATTAGGGAAGTGAGGAAATGCAGAAACAAAGGAAAAGCAGTCAAAGAAACGAAATTGAGTTATCTGTAGAGAGGTGGATGGACCTAGAGTCTGTCATACAGAGTGAAGTAAGTCAAAAAGGGAAAAAGAAATACTGTACGCTAACACATATATAGGGAATCTAAGAAAAATTGGTCATGAAGGACCGAGGGGCAAGATGGGAATAAAGACACTGACCTACTAGAGAATGGACTTGAGGATACGGGGAGGGGGAAGGGTAAGCTGGGATGAAGTGAGAGAGTGGCATGGACATATATACACTACCAAACATAAAATAGATAGCTAGTGGGAAGCAGCCGCATACCACAGGGAGATCAGCCTGGTGCCTGGTGACCACCTACAGGGGTGGGATACGGAGGGTGGGAGGCAGGGAGACACAAGAGGGAAGAGATATAGGGACATATGTATATGTATAACTGATTCACTTTGTTAGAAACAGAAACTAACACACCATTGTAAAGCAATTATACTCCAATAATGATGTTTAAAAAAAAGAAAGAAAAGCAGGGAAGAACAATAGTGCAGTGATAAAGCAGAGTCCTAGTTTCTCTGCAAGGGATAACAACTTCATACATATCTTTGAACTGTTATGTAGAAACTAAGATCCCCTGCCCAGGTGGAGGATGGTGACTCCATGCTGACCACAAGCACACCGACCCCAGACTGGTTAGAACCAGAATGCTGATGATTAAGATCCCTGAAACAGCACCCTGTTTCCTCTCCAACAAACAATCAGAGGAAAGTCATGCACTTCCCTGAAAGTCAGCAGGGAGTTAGAGTCTTCTGAACACAAGCAGCCAGTTCTCCTTGCTTGGCACCCAGAAAACAAACACTGTACTTTCCTTCACCGACAACCCAGCGTCAGTAGATTGGCTTTGCTGTGCAGCAGGCAAGTGGGCCCAAGTTCTGTCCAGTCACGCAACTGCAACTCTTTCACCATTGTGTGCCATGGAACACTAATGATTCGTCCTCTATTACCAACTGGGTCCTTACTATCTTCAGATCCACCTAGACCGGATAACTCATCCCCGATCCCCACTTCCTTCAGGGCCCTTCGTTTGCAACCAATTTTAGTGTCAAGTACTCTATTAATCAAAGTCCCCACTTCCTTATGCCAGATATTCATTCTGGTTATTTTATAAAAATAAGACATCTTTAATAAAACATATCACACAGCTTATAAAAATACTGTGAGGGCCAGAAAAGTGGGTTTGATGCCGCACAGCCAGGGGAAGCCCCCTCACGCAGTGGGACTGGTATAGCTGAAACACCCCTGCAGCCTATGAGCTAACCAACATGTATGACAGAGACTGAATTCCAGGCACTCTGCTGTGGCTGCCCATAAAAACCAGAGACCTCTCCCATCATACGTAGCTGATCCTGCTTGTGGCTCCCACATTACTCAGTTCTACCTCCAAGTTTCACTATGGTGCATAGGCTTGATACACAGAGGTCTTCTTTGGGACCCTAGACAAAAGGGAGTCTTGAAAACACACACACACACACACACACACACACAGAAACTAACATAGGTCTCCTTTCTTGTTTTTAGCTTTCCAGTTCTCTACAGTACAGGAAAACATGTAAGAGTGTTTATGAGTATTTGAATAGTTGCCACCTGAGCCAACTCGAGGTATATTCCACAGGACCAATTTTTTTGCCATCGTAAATGGTATATTCACAATGAAAATATTATTTTCTATTCTGTGCAATTATTTTGTGTGTATTAGTATTACATCCAATAAACTGGTTAATCACTATTATTATAATTTTCCATAGATCCTCTTCAATTTTATATGAAGACAATTATACTCACAGTTTCGTTCCTTTTCACTTTTACACATGTATTAATTAATGTATGTATGTATTTTGGCTTACTGCAATGCCTAGGAGAGTCAGAAAGATGTTGAACAGAAGTGATATATGAATCATCTTTGCCTCTTCTGATTTAGAATTGAATGCTTTTAATGTCTCACTATTACATACAGTGTTTGTTGTAGATTTTTTAAAGCACACATTATCATTTTAAAGAAATATCTTTCTATTCCCAGTTAGCTACGTGTTATTTTTGTTGTTGTTTAATCTTGATTGGTTGTTGAATTTTATTGCATGCATTTTTTTGTGGAATCTTTGTGATAAACATCCTTTATCCTATTAATGTGTTGAACTACGTTATGAATCTCCTAATGTTAAACCAACATTGCAAGTTCGGTATAAACACAATTTTTCCCTGCTGTATTATCTGTTTTAGCCATTGCTGGATTAAGTTTGCCTTTATCTTATTTCTATTTTTTGCATTTTTATAACTAATTAAGATTGACCAGTAATTTTGCCTTCTCATGCATGCATCGTCAAGAATAAGCTTAATATTTTATGTTTCCCCAATATAATGTTCTTATTTCTAAAACTTACCCATTCAGTATTAGTTTTCAAATTATCAGCATATCTTTTTCATAATATTATCTTTTAAATCTTTACTGTAAATACAAGCAAGACACCTTCTTCGAAAGTGGCTTATCTGTGCCTTCTAATTTTCTTGACCCATATTGCCAAAGGTTTCCTTATTTTTTTTATATTTTGAAAGCACTAACATCTAGCATTTTTATTCAACTCTTCCATATCTGTCATCAACTTCATTAATTTTTGCTCTTATTTTTATTATTTTTTCTTGCCAATACGGAAATTCATGAGATGATTTTTATCAAGTATGTGACAAATCCACAGTCTTTTCATCTACCATCACGTTTTCTTTTGTAATTGCTATCCTTGAATAGCATGGATATCCAAATATCCAGTACATTCAATTACTTGGAAAAGACCTGTGGCTTACCGATGAGGGGGGTTTAACTAAATCCATTGTTGGAATATCAGATGATTAAGGGAGATGGAACTGCAGCATTGAAGCAAAGAAACTTCTATGATAAGTACATATGAACGTCATTGAAGAGGACAGCATACAATATAGAAAGGAGTAGGAACAGAAAGAGGAAGGACTTTGAAATCTTATATCCAGAATGTGCTATGTCCCTTACTGCGTATATGATTTTAGGCGAGTATTTTACCTCTCTGAGCCTCAGTTCTATCATGCGGTAATGCTGTTTGCCATGTGTTTCCATTTGTCCCTGTTCCGGCGAACTGGAAGAGCTGTATTTCTTGACCTCCTTTGTTTGGACAGGGCTGTGTATGTAACTGGTTCTGGCTAATGGGTTGTGAGTGACATGTGCTATTTCTGGGCCAGAACATATGGTTGTTGGATTGAGACCTTGCAGGGTCCACTTCTCCTCAGGCACGGGGACTGACAATTTTCTAGATGATGGCTGCTCTGTCAGTTTGAGTCTCCAAGTCATTCCAGTAAGAATGGCTCAGACCCCCAAAGTCCACCATCCTGTGAGGGGCATGCGCCTGCCATGGACATGTAGTCGAAGTGAGGAATAAGCCCCTGAGATATGGGGACTGTCTATTACCACAGCATAATCTAGCCTATCTTGATTCTTGGATCTTATCTGTAAATTAAAATAACATCCTCTCAGGATTTTTCTGAGGATTAAATGAGAAAACTGGTATGACAAGGTTTCCACAGTCCTTGATGTATAACAGGAACTCAAAAAATGGCAGCTATAATGATTAAATCATAATAACAAACTAGTTTTGAAAAAGTGTGGAAAATTGCTATAAAAGGAGAGCTATTTCATCCACTCATCGTTATGGTAAGTTGTATCATCTTTTCAAGAGTGGGGCATTTTATTTTATTTTTCAGACTTCCTAATGACTAGCACTTATGCACTTATTTCTTGCCATCATGATATCAGAAACATAAATTGAGGTTATATGTAAAGAATGAAAAAGTGGAAAGATTAAGCAAAAGAGAGAATGACTAATGACATAAGATAAAATGAGTTAGCAATAAGTAGTTTCTCAATGAGAAGAACAGATTATAATTATTAGTAAGCATACATTCTACTTAGTAAACAAAGGTACAAGGTATTAATGTGGCAGAAGAGATTTAGTTTGAACAGGCTTTCCCAAAATGTTTTCTGAGGAACACTAGTACTTCCAGTGGACTGTGGGAAAATGTTCCATCCCCATATAGCTTGAGGAAACTACCTGCTACAGACTGACTGTTTATGTACCAACCTAGGCTCCAAGGTGACAGTATTTGCAGGTCGAGTCTTTGGCAGGTGATTAGGTCATGAGGGAGGTGCTGTGATGTATGGGATTAGTGCCTTTATAAAAGAGGACCCAGAGAGCTCCCTTGCCCTTTCTGCCATGTGAGGATACAGCGTGAAGACAGGCCTTTAGGAACCAGGAAGCAGACTCTCACCAGACACTCAACCTGCTCGTGCCTTGATTTTGGACTTCACAGACTCCAGAACCGAGAAAAATAAATTCTTGTAAGTTACAAGCCACCCGGTCCATGGTGTTCTACTACAGCAGCCTGAACAAGCTAAGACACTACCCTTCTCTTTGAGATTCAAGTGGCATATGATCTTAAAAATATGACATATAGAAATCCTTTATACCTTCATTCTTGTATGTCCCATATTTCTTCAATGGATAAAAGCATTTTGGTTGTTGCTGTCTCTCAGACATAGTGTGTTGTAGAACAAACCTGAAAGTGCTGAAATGAGAGGAAAGAAATGGCTATTATATAATTTAAAAAATATATCACCCCTTTAACCGTCTCTCAAACAATCTTTAAATCCCTCACAAATGTGAACACCTTCTTTTACTTGCTGCATTTTACTCATTAAGTACCATCTACGTGATTTTTATGATATGTATCATCTATAATTTTACTTCATATGGTTTTCTTAAATAAATTCACTGTTTTTTCCCACATGAAGGAAAGGGGAGAACTTTCAAGGAATGTAACAAGGAATGGTTAGAAAATCAAGAGGAAAATCAGAAGCCAGTTGTGGCTGGCTGGACTAATTTAAGCCGTTTAGAGAGTCCAAGCAGAAAAAGATTATGGCATCCCACCCCACACACACTTTGAAAAACTACTGGTCGGCAAAGCATATACAGAAAACAAATTCTGAACCTTAACGTGCTGGCTACTTTCACACTTTTACTGAAAAAAATATCAAATTAAAAAAAGTCTCTCTCCTTGCCTCTCTCCACACAACAAATTAAGAGACAGAAATTCAGATCAGATTTGAAATCATCGATACGAAGTGGCATCTAGGAGTTCTCTGCTGTTCCTAATAACAAACGTGGTCAGCAGAGCGCAGAGGACACCATCACATGGCAGGTAGTGAATACGGATATGAAACAGAGATAAGCAAGAGTAGGGCTTTAATGTGGGGGTTGGGAAGGAAGGGGGAAGGGAGGGGTCCACCCAGTTTCCCGAGCCTAGCTGCCGAGAGCAGCCCATGAACGCCTGCCGCCCGCTGTCCCGCCGATTCTGAGTGAACCTCTAGTACTGGAGGGCGCCCCTCCTACCCGACTACCGCCTACCGTGTCAGAATATGAAAGTCGGTGGAAAGGATGGCATCAGAGCCAGAGCCTCATCAAGTTCCCCCTCAGCCAGGACAAGTACCTTAATTCTAAAGGTCTTCTTCACCTCTCGGTCTGACTCCTCAGAAGGCTAAGCCGAGCTACCCACCGTTCGGCAGGCTCTCCGCACGCTATAACGGCACCTCCCGAGGTCACGACCTTACGGCGTCACGTGACCGCGGGACCTACGTAACGTAACGTGCCGCTGTGGGGCCCTACCAGACTTCCAGGGGCTTGGCTGGCGGAGGCCACAGAGTAGAAGGATGCATGTGACGTCAGGATTCAGGAGCCCTCAATCGTGAAGTGTGACCGAGAGAACTGAGCCTCAGGAGACCACAGCATGTCCCATGACCGTAGAATATACACGACCAACACCCGAATGGTAGGTGCGGTGTTCACATGACGGCAGGCGCTTTGCCTGCCATGTGATGGTAGCGGCCACATCCCTGTTGACTCAGGGATCTGAAGATTCTGGTAGGCAGCAATCTTCACGAGATTAGAGATGGCTGAGCCTGATGTGTGACCAAGGGGGATATGTGACGGACCATAGCATCCATATGACTCTCAGAAGCAGGTCACCTTTGTGACTTGGAGGGCTGAGGCTTCCACATGCCACTAGCTAGTGAGGGCCACATGACAGGATGAATCCACATGATGGGCAGGGTTTAGGAGTCTGCCATGCTCTAGCGCCTTGAAAAGCTGGATCTACCACATGATCATAGTGGCAATAGGTCCAGAGAGACTACACGAGCTCAGGGTTTAAGGGCTCATGGTGCTGACATGGCCAGTAGGTCTGGGCCTGCCACATAACTGTCTGGGCCTGCCACTTGATGGCCGCATCTGCGTGAACATAGCCATAGGAGCCCACGGTGCTCAAAAGCTGGGTCAGCCTCCTGAGTGTAGCCTAGTGACAGTAGGGTTCTCCCGGCTGCGTGTTTCAGGAGGCCGTTCTCTTCACGAGAGCTGGAGATCTGAGATTGCCCACATTCCTGGGCTTCCCGTTGATGGTGGTGCCTCCGGATGATCTTCCTCAGAACACAAGCTGGCTTCACCTGCCCCAACCCCTTTTTAATGTGCTAATGTGCTTCGTTCGTGTGCTAATTTTTTTCCTAATAACACGTGAAATTTAATGCATAAATTAACACATAGCAATGGACTAGGTCCTCCCTAAATCCATAACCATTACCATATTTTAAGGTCTACTTCAAAAACCTAAGCAGTGGGTACAGGTAAGCTTTGTTGCCATAATTTCATGCAAGTCTAAGAGAAATTAAAGCAAACACAGTAAGTGAATTTTAGCTGTTAATTTGAAGAAAATGTATATAATGATTAATATGTGTCAGGCACTTTAAAACGTCAGCTCCTTTAATAGTGGCAATTCTATCAACTAGGTATTATGGTTATTATTCCAGTTTTCACAGATGAGAAAGTGGAAGCACAGATGTGTTAAGTCACTTGCCTAAGAGGTAACTGAACCTATAGGTGCCAAAGCAGGTTTTACTCCCAGGCACCCTGGCTCCAGACTTTGTGTTTGGATCACCCACAAGAGCCTCCAAAGAAAATTAAGAATAATTCAGTCTTCCTTATTCAGACTAAGCGGAAAGGCATCCGCAGTTACTGAAAAGATGAGATCATAGAGGACCTCTTTAAAGTGCCATTTAAATAATTTCCAGTACTACCAGTAATTAGAACTAATCGTAGCTGAAGCCAGTTAAGGCCCTTGGATTCATTTTAAGGTATAAATATAAACTTATCCTTAATAAGTGAAGTATATGTGTATATAAAAGGTGGTATAAAATGCTAGACGTTAGTTGAAAACGTTTCCTTCTTTTATTTTTAAACACTCTAAAGAGAAATACTGCAGACTTTATGGCTCTTTTTCTCTAAAGAGAAATATTGCAGACTTTATGGCTCTTTACAGAATTCCAAAAGTTAAAAGTAAGCATAATCTGAATTAGATATTACTGCACTTATATTTTGTTTGCATCTGCCTAGAAAGGACAGAGAAAGGGAAAGGAGAATATAAAATATAGTTTTGTTTTTTTTTTAATCGCAGTTTTACAAACACCTCTTCTGCTGATTTGTGTGGAAAACTGAATATCTGTCTGTATATCCAAAAGAGATTTGAAGTGAACTTGCGTGTTTGCTGGCTTAGGCAAACTTAATGCTATACAAGCAGTGGGATTATTTTGCTGGCACCCTGCATCGTGGCATGGCTACATAAATAACCTGAAGAAAATACAACAGACCAAATTTTGCACCATGGTTAAATTTGAATATACTAGTAAGGATAACAGACTGTTTGTAGTTGTAAGCCTATTGAAGGAAGTAGTGATTGTTTGGAATGACTCTGTTTGGGCACATTGGTGTTACTTAGATAATTTTGGAAAATTATTTATGGGACAAATGTAAATGCAGGGTATGAAAATGGAGCCACGTGTTTACAATAGAGCGTATTATGAAACCTCAAGATGGAATTAGGAAGCATCTGTGTACAATCACTGGATAGAATCCGCCATCAAGACCTGATGTCTGTCCCAACTGAAGCTTCTGTAATGGACAAATCCACTAATGGTGATTGAGGTCAACTTCTTTCACCAAAAGGCAAACCCTGGAGTTCTAATTATAATTTTCTTGCGAAAGGTTAGATATTCTCCTGTCAGAACTAATGGTCGTATCATTTATTCTTGCCCTGCGATGATTACCAGGAGCTATTTTAGGATTAAAAAATATATTTAGTTACACCAGTGGGTGCCTGTCAGCTCTTTCTTACATACATTGGGGAAGGGATGCTAAGGCTATGGATAAACACCTGTATGAACAGAGCTTATGTGAGCTAGGCAGTTTAGGCACTGCACGTATCAGGCGCTGTGTCTGTTTAGGTGAGGCAGGCTGATAAGCTATTCTTCTTGAATGTTGTTTGGAAAGGTTTACTGGGAACAACTTTTACTTCTTTTATATTTCTGTTTTGGGGTGGACGTTTTGGAGGTCAGTGCTTGTGGCTTTGTTTAACACAGAGAAATGGGAAAGGAGAATAGCAGACATTTGTGATGCTGCTAAATTAAACACAAATACTCAAATGCTTTTGGTTCAAACACAAATATGTACAACTCAAGTAGAGGTCCTAAGTGAATTTACGTTCAGAAAGGAAAATTGACTTAATCTGGTAACATTATCCAAGAGAACTTATCAGATATTGCTGTACCTTTATAGAAATGGTAATCGAAACATGTTTTTCTTTGTTCCTTTAAGAAGCTCCTTAATTAACTAGAAGTGACTTTCCTGTCAGTGTCAAGCAATGGGAAAGAAGAGAAACAACTGTAGATTGTGCTCCCTGTCAGAGTACTCAGTGTGCTTCCTTCCCCCAGCACAGTGTAAATTTTAACAGCTCTAGGTGATGAGCTCATTCTTGGGGACTACCACAGCGAGGAAACAAAAAATTACACCCACAGTGAAAACTTCTTTTGAGGTCAAAGGATGGAAAGGGGTGAGAAGGCAGGGATTCCTTTCACGGTTTTTGCTCATAAACTATGTCATTTGTGATGGTATGATTCTCTGGTACAGTCTGAAAATCCCTTCCGGGTGAAGACCATTTAAAAATTAAATAAGTGTGTTTCAAGGCTTTAAAAATTATTAGACAGGGAGAATTAAAGTGGTCCTAGCTTGGCTCTTGTTATCCACTCATTGTAACTATTTTTTTGCCACAATCCCCAAATAATTCTAACTATAGTCTTTGAAAGTATTGTGATATGTGTTTTTACATAAACAGCCACATTGTATTCTTGTTACGATATCACACTGCCATCTACTGCTGGTTGATATGTTCCCATATGATGTAAATGAGTGACATTTGCCAGCTTTCTTTAGGATAGAAGCAGGCTTTGAGGACTAAGTCATATCAATGAACTCTGCATTTTCATCACATCACCAGATGATGTTTTAATTATCTAATTCATGTAGCCTGTTTGGGTCCAAAGATCATCTAAAATGTACATGATGCTCTACCTTTTTTCCCCCACAAAATCTGGAAAAACCTGGCATATCCTGTGCTCTCTAAAAACTGACAGGCACTTGCGATAGGTAACTATCACTGGATTCTGAAATTCTACTTTAGTCTAGTGTATCTGTTTTTATATGGGACACGTTGATGCAATTCAAAGTCTCCCAAATAGGGAGGTGGATCAAGATGGTGGAGTAGAAGTATGTGGAGCTCACCTCTCCCCACAAACACATTAAAAATACCCCTACATGTGAGGCAGTTCTCACAGAAAACCAACTGGAAACTGGCAGAAGATCTCCTACACAACCAAAGCTGCAAGGAATATCTCTACATATCCAGGAAGGACAGAAAAAAATTTTAAAGGCATGAGGACGGTCCCGGCACCGCTGGGGGAGATCTGTAAAGGAGAAAAGGTCCATATAGGCAGACCCTTGCCCCGGGGAGCCCCCTTGCCTGCTGGAAAAGCCGCTGGGAGAGATGGAGGGGCTGGAAAAGCCTAAATTCTGCTCACAAGGAATGCATGCATGCTGGCTTGCTAACAAACAGGGCAGAGAGAGACTGGCACTAGCAGCTGCTGCCTTGCTGCACTCCCCAATCCAAACCACACACAAGGTGGTGGGGCCACAGATGCACACAGCAGCTGAGCATTGAATCTTAGGTAGACTGGTCCAGGGAGAGGACCTGATCTAGATGTGTGGAGACAGACCACAGAGCCTGGGGTATGGTCTGGGCCAAACCAAGGAGCCCATTGTCAGCCTGCACATAGTGGGGGCAGGTCCTGCCACAGTGCCCATTATCAGTGTGCACACAGTGGGGGCAGGACTGGCCATGGTGGACTTTGCCAGCACGTGCGCCAGATGGCGCCATGGAAAGGCAGAGCAGCTGGGCACTGCATCTCGGTTGGATGGGCACAGGGCAGGAGTATGCAGTTGTTCATTTCACGGTGGGAGCACACTGGCCCCGCTCACTCTACACCATAGTTAGGAGCCAGATCTGGAGCTGACAGGTCCTGGGAGAGGTCTGACACAGAGGCAGCCCAGGTTCCAGGCAGCGGCACAACCACCTCAATTCCTGCAGCCACAGGTCCCCGGCCCCCAGCACCAGCCTACTCCACACCACAGCCCAGCACTAGGTCTGGGGTGAACACAACAGAGAAAGAGATGCAACCATGGGCTGCTTCTGGGCAGAGCCATGGATGCCTGCACTGGAGGCACAGGTTTGTGGTGACCACACGGACCTCATTAGCTTCAGTGGTCACCTCCTTTGCATCAGGGCATGGGCTCAGGGGCAGTGGAACCTGACTGAACCTGACCCTCAGGGCTTCTGCTCCAACAGCTGCGAATCAGACCCCAGCCCCAACAGGGCTGTGACAGCCATAATGCAAAGAGGAGGCCCCAGCCAAGAACCAGTGCAGGCTCTGGTCAACACAACTTCAAGCACACACCCTATCAAGGGAACAAGGGCCAGCACACTTTAAGGAAATACGTGGCGAGCACCCACACCAAAACCAGCCCTTGCACCAAAAGTATTGGACTCATACCGTCTACAGAGGGATCCTCCAACCTAAAAACACCCCTTCAAGAACACAGTAGATTGATGCCTGTCCTAAATTCAGAGACGAAGAAAGTTAAGTAGAAAGAAAAACAGAGATACTATTCCCAATAAAAAGAACAAGAGAAATCCCCTGAAGGAACAAATAATGAAGGAGACCTCACCAGTTTACTAGACCCCAGATTCAGAAAGGAGGTAAGGAAAAGGCTAAAGAAATTAAGGAAGATTATTGATAGAAATGCAGATCACTGCAACAAGGAAATAGAAACTGTAAAGAGAAATCAATCAAACTAGACAATTCAATTGCTGAGATAAAAAACAAACTAAAAGCAATAAATAGCAGACTAACCAAAGCAGAAGAATAAATAAGTGATCTGGAAGATAGAGTAATGGAAATCACCAAATGAGAACAGCAGACAGAAAGACAAATTTTTTAAAGTGAAGAAAACATATGAGATCTATAGGATAATATAAAGCATGCGTAATATGCATAATCACATGCATAATGGGCACAGTCATATGCATAATAGGGGTACCAGAAGAAGAGAGAGAAAAGGGGATAGAAAATGTATTTGAAGAAATTATGGCTGAAAACTTCCCAAACCTAAAGAAGAAAACCGATATCCAGGTACAGGAAGCACAGAGGGTCCCACACAAGAAGAACCCAAATAGAGTGACAGCAAGACATAGCATAATTAAAATGGCAAAAGTGAAAGATATAGAGAACTACAAAGTCAACTGGAAAACAGGGTTTAAAATGGCAGTAAGTTCATACTTATCAATAATTACTTTAAATATCAGTGGACTAAATGCTCCCATCAAAAGACAGTGGCTGAATGGATAAAAAAAAAAAAGAACCTACAATATGCTGCCTCTAAGAGACTCACTTCAGAGCACAAAACACAGACAGATTGAAAGTGAGGAGATGGAAAGCTATTTCATGCAAATCGAAACAACAAGAAAGCGAGGTGAGCAATACACATATCAGACAAAATAGACTTAAAGTCCATAAAGACAAAGAAGGACATTATGTAACGATAAAGGGATCAATAAAGAAGAGGATATTACACTTGTTAGCATATATACACCCAATAGAGGAGCACCTAAATATGTAAAACAAATACTTACAGACATAAAGGAAGAAATTAACAGGAATACTCTAATACTAGGAGACTTTAACACCTCACTGACATCAATGGACACATCTTCCAGACAGAAAATCAGTACGGCAACAGAGGCCCTAAATGACACAATAGACCACTTGGACTTAATTTTTACCTACAGGACACTACATCCCCAAATAAACAGAATACACATTCTTTTCAAGCGTGCAAGGCACATTCTCTAGGAGAGGCCACATAGTAGGACAGAAAACAAACCTCAACACATTTAACAGGATAGAAATGACTTCAAGCATCATTTATTACCACAATGTTATGAAACTAGAAATCAACCACAGAAAGAAAAATGGGAAAAGAACGAATACATGGAGACTGAACAACATGCTACCAGAAAATTAGTGGGTCAATGATGAAATCAAAGAAGAAATCAGGAAATACTTCAAGACAAATGACAATGAAAACACAACCTTCCAAAATCTATGTGATGCAGCAAAAGCAATTCTCAGAGGGAAGTACAAAGTGATTCAGGCCTTCCTCAAGGAACAAGAAAAATCTCAAATAAACAAAAAGAGAAAAAGAATTCGAAAAAGAAGAACGAAAAAATTCCCAAAGTCAGTTCTTTGGGAGAGATCAGCGGGAAATAATTAAAATAGAGGTAAAAATAGAAAAGATCAATAAAACCAAGGGCTAGATTTTTGAAAAGACAAACAAAATCGACAAACTTCTAGCCAGGCTCACCAAGAAAAAAAGAGAAAGGGCCCAAATAAACAAAATAAGCATTGAAACAGAAGCAACAACTAATACCAGAAAAATACAAAAAAAAAATAAACTCACAAAAACCAAAACACATAAGAGAATATTGTGAACAGTTATATGCCAGAAAATTAGACAACCAAGAAGAAATGGACAAGTTTCTAGAAATATACAGCCTGCCAAATTTGAGTCAAGAAGAAACAGATAATTTGAACAGACCAATCACTAGAAGTGAAATAGAATCTGTAATTAAAACAAAACAAAAACTCCCTGCAAACAAAAGTCCAGTACCAGACAGCTTCACCAGTGAATTGTACCAAACATACATAGAACTTATACCTATACTTCTCAAACTCTCCCAAAAGGTTGAAGAGGAGGGAACAGTCCCAAATTCATTCTATGAAGCCACCATCACCTTGCTACCAAAAGCAGACAAAGAAACTATTAAAAAAGATAATTACAGGCCAATATCTGTGAAGAATATAGATGCAAAAATCCTCAACCACATATTAGCAAACCGAATCCAACACTACATTAAAAAGGATCATACACCGTGATCCAGTTGGATTCATTACAGTTGCTCTGATAGCCTTATGGGAGTTCCCCTGTATGTTATTTGTTGCTTTTCCCTTGCTGCTTTTAATATTCTCTCTTTATCTTTAATTTTTGCCATTCTAACTACAGTGTGTCTTGGTGTGGTCTCCTTTGGCTTGACCCTGTTTGGGACTCTCTGTGCTTACTAAACCTGGATATCTCTTTCCTTTCCCAGGTTAGGGATGTTTTCAGCTATCATGTCTTCACATATGTTCTCTGCCCCTTTCTCTTTCTCTTTCTCTTCTCCTTCTCAGACCCCTATAATGCAAATGTTAGTACACTTGCTGTTGTCCCAGAGGTCTCTTAAACTGCCCTATTTCTTTTTCTCTTTTTTCTTTCTTCTATTCTGCTTCAGTTATTTCTTCTACTCCGTCTTCCAGCTTGCTCGTCCATTCCTCTGCATCATTTCATTTACTGTTGATTCCGTGTAGTGTATTTTTCATTTCAGTTACTGTATTCTTCTCTGTGTGGTTCTTCTTCATATTTTCGAAATCTTTGTTAAAAACTTCTCACTCTGTTCATCCAGTATTCTCCTGAGTTCTTTGAACATCTTTATGATCATCACCCTGAACTCTTTATCGGGTAGATCTCCTATCTGCACTTCACTTGGTTCTTCTTCTGGGGTTTTATTGTGTTCCTTTGTTTGGAATAGATTCCTCTGTTGACTCATTTTGTCCAATTTTCTATTTTGTTTCTCTGTATCTGGTAGGTTGGCTATATTTCCCAACCGTAGAGAAGTGGCTTTTTGTAGGAGACGTCCTGTGTGTCCCAGCCGAGCTCTCCCCTCTGGTCACCAGAGCTACATGCTCTAAGGGTGCCCCCTGTTAGGGCTGCGTGTGTCCTTCTGTTGTGAACAGCACACTACTGTGCATGGTGTGGTAGGTGTGGCTGGCCCCTGTTCCAGTGGGTTGCCAGGCCCTGCCTGTGCAGAGGCTGGTGGCCACTGCTGAGTGAGGCTGGGTCATGAGGCTACTGGCTGCAGTGCCTCAAGAAGTCCCGGGATTAGCGCTGGCCCACTGGTGGGTGGTTCTAGGCTCTGCAGTGGGTGGTGGTGGGGCTAGAGGTCCTGTATGTAGTGTCAGCCTGCTGGTGGGCAGGGCCAGTTCCACATGGCTGGCTGCCGGGTTTGGGGGTGTCCAAAAGCTAGTGTTGGCCCACTGTTGAGTGGGGCTGGATCCCAGGGCAGTTGGCTGTGGGGACCAAGGTGTCTTGGAACTGGGGTTGGCCTGCTGGTGGGTGGGGCTGTGGCCCAGAGAGTCCTGGAGGTAGTGTTGTCTCGCTGGTGGGCACAGCCAGGTTCCTGGGTCTCTGACTGCTGGGCCTCGGAGTCCTGAAGCTAGTGTCAGTTTGCTGGTGTGTGGGGCCAGTTCCTGACATAGCTGGGTATGGGGTCTGGGGTGTCCCAAGGCTGGCTTCATCCCACTGGTGAGTGGGGCCAGATCCAGGAGCAGCTGGTTGAGGGGCCCAATGTGTCCCAGAGCTGGTGCCAGGCTGTTGGTGTATGGGCTTGTTCCTGGTATGCCAGGAGGCAGGGCTGTGGTGGTTCTTGGGCTAGTGTTCCCAGAGGAATATTCCTTTTTACATATTTACAAATATGTACACTAACAGAAGATGTTCTTTAATGTTATTACATTTTTATAAGAGTGAATTTCTTCTAAAAGCTTGAAGCTTTTTTTTTTTGCGGTACGTGGGCCTCTCACTGTTATGGCCTCTCCCGTTGCGGAGCACAGGCTTCGGACGCGCAGGCTCAGCGGCCATGACTCATGGACCCAGCCGCTCTGTGACATGTGGGATCTTCCTGGACCGGGGCACGATCCCGTGCCCCTGCACTGGCAGGCAGAATCTCAACCACTGCGCCACCAGGGAAGCCCAGCTTGAAGCATTTAAAGATATTCCATATTGAAATTTAATGGTGCTCTTTAAAGAAAATTGTTGCTGATCATAAATGTTGACAATTTTCTTGCTTCTCATCTTTCATATCTTTATGAACTCTGTGTTGTATGTTTACAGAATGGTAATACTTGATAAAATTGTAACTATAAAGAATCCATTCCCTTCTGGTCAAACTATCCTGACACAATATTATCAAGGCACGACAGCAAAGAAAAAGCTCTTCCAAAAATTTGAGAAAGAATATGAGATTCAAGTATGCTCCCATGGATGCCTTTGTGGTTCTTCCTAAACTTACTGCAGGGGTGAGAGCTCTAGTGCTTTGTAACTACACATTCACAAATTAAATGTGGGTATTTCCTGAATAGAAGTATTTGTTACCTGGAAAGACATAGTAGTTGAAAACCATTTCAGCTTGAGTACTGTGGATATTATGCTCATATTTATAATTGTGCTTTCAAATGGGGCCTGAAGGTGACATTTTTGTTTACCTACGCAGTATACATTCGTCATCCTCCTGATCTCAAATTTTCATTAGTGCATTTCCTCCCTCATACAGTCACATGTTTGGGGGGAATTTGACTGCTAGTTCCAAGGGTGAGACCAGAGTTACTCTAGATCTCACGCAATAATCCTATGTCCCTAGCCACACTCATTGGTTCAAGACTGGGCCTTAGACTTTATAACTTTGAGTCACTGGATCAACTAACCTAAAGTCTCCTCTACCTCTGGACTCTCAGTTATATAAGCAAATATATTTCCTTATCATATACACAAAAGTGGATTTTACTTTCTGTTACTTGTAACTTTGTTACTTAACTGCTTTATATGTTTTTGAAGATATATCAGGTGAATGTAAGTTCAGAATTTGTAATCTTCTAATTGCTTTACAATGGTGTGCTAGTTTCTGCTTTATAACAAAGTGAATCAGTTATACATATACATATGTTCCCATCTCTCTTCCCCCTTGCTTCTCACTCCCTCCCACCCTCTCTATCCCACCCCTCTAGGTAGTCACAAAGCACCGAGCTGATCTCCCTGTGCTATGTGGCTGCTTCCCACTAGCTATCTATTTTACGTCTGGTAGTGTATATATGTCCATGCCACTTTCTTGCTTTGTCACAGCTTACCCTTCCCCCTCCCCATATCCTCAAGTCCATTCTCTAGTAGGTCTGTGTCTTTATTCCTGTCTTATACCTATGTTCTTCGTGACATTTTTTTCTTAAATTCCATATATATGTGTTAGCACACGGCATTTGTCTTTCTCTTTGTGACTTACTTACTCTGTATGACAGACTCTAGGTCCATCCACCTCATTACAAATAGCTCAATTTCGTTTCTTTTTATGGCTGAGTAATATTCCATTGTATATATGTGCCACATCTTTATCCATTCATCCGATGATGGACACTTAGGTTGTTTCCATCTTCTGGCTATTGTAAATAGAGCTACAATGAACATTTTGGCACATGTCTCTTTTTGAATTACGGTTTTCTCAGGGTATATGCCCAGTAGTGGGATTGCTGGGTCACATGAAAGAGTGCTCAACATCATTAATCATTAGAGAAATGCAAATCAAAACTACAATGAAGTATCACCTCACACCAATCAGAATGGCCATCATCAAAAAATCTAGAAACAATAAATGCTGGAGAGGGTTTGGAGAAAAGGGAACACTCTTGCACTGCTGGTGGGAATGTGAATTGGTACAGCCACTATGGAGAACAGTATGGAGGTTCCTTAAAAATCTACAAATAGAACCACCTGATTCTTTGAAAAGATGAAATTGACAAACCTCCAGCAAGACTGTTAAAGAAAAAAAAAGACACAAGTTACCAGAATGATGGATAAAGGAAAATGTTACCATAGACCCTACAGCCATTAAAAAAAAAGATAATCAGAGAATAACTACAAGCAACTGTACACATATCAGTTTGACTACTTAGACAACAGTGACCAATTTTTGCAAAACTACAATCTACAACTCACCCAATGTGAAATAGATAATTTAAATAGCCATCTAACTATTGAGGCAATTTAACTTGTAATTTAACAACTCTCCCAAAAGATCCAGGCCCACATGATACCACTGAAAAATTCAATGTTTAAAGAAAAATTAACATCAATTCTACAAAATCTCTATCCAGAAAATAAAAGACGAGGGAATACTTCTCAATTCATTGTGTGAAGCAAGTAACAATATTAACCTAATACCAAAACCAGACAAAGGAAAGAGAGAAAGGGATAAAGGAAGGAAGGAAGGAAGGAAGGTAGGAAAGAAGGAAGGAAGGAAGGAGGGAAGGAAGGAAGGAAGGGCGGGAGGTCCGTATGTAAAACATCTCACACCTTCAGATCTTCAGAAATGAGCAAGGAGCAGTATATTTGTGGGAGTGGGCTAACGGAAGGGTTGAGGAAGTGGTGATGAGGCTAATTTTTTCCGTTAATTGATTAATTTATCAGGCAATTATGAAAGTATCACTGTATATTCCATAAAAACTTAAATAACAGACAAGCGTAAATCATAAAATGTGAAAATGTCTGTAGGTGAGTCTTTAATATAGATACTAAATAAATCTCTTAAACTTTTAATAGGTTGTGGAAAGCTATAACCCAAAGTAGTATTTAGACTATATTAATTGGCCCTCTTTCAACTAAAATTTAAAAAATACAGTAGCTGATTCCAGTGGCATTAGGAGAACTTCTGGATTGCCTGATATACACAGGAGCTTTTAAAAGGTCTTATTTCCTCACACATCTATTTGTCCCAACTTCATCCTTCCTGGGCTTTTCAGTCTGTCTATTCCTTGTCCTGACTGTTGCTCTTTTTTCCAGGCTGCTGCAGTCAGTACTTTTACCTTTGAATGTTATATTATTTTGCTAGGACTTTCATAACAAAATACCACAGACTGGGTGGCTTAAAAAACAGGAATTAATTTTTTCACAGTTCTGGAAGCTAGAAGTCTAAGATCAAGGTGTCAGCAGGCTTGATTTCTCCTGAGGCCTCTCTTCTTGGCTTGCAGATCGCTGTCTCCTCACTCTGTCCTCACATGATCTTTACTCTGTGTGCACATATCTTTGGTGTCTCTTTGTGTGTCCAAATTTTCTCTTCTTATAATGACGCCAGTCAGATTGGTTTAGGGCCCGGTTTAGGGCCCATCCTAAATGCCACATTTTAACTTAATCACCTCTTTAAAGACCCTATTACCAAATACAGTCACATTCTGAAGTAGGGGTTGTTAGGACTTTGAACATATGAATTTTGAGGTGACACAATTCAGTTCATAGCACTCCACCCTCTAGATACCCAAATTTCATGTCCTTCTCACATGCAAATTACATTCACCCCTATCTCAACAGACCAAAAGTCTTAACCCATCTCAGCTTCAACTCTAAGTCCCACATCTCATCTAAATACCATCTAAATCAAGTGTAGGGGAGACTTGAGAGATGATTGATCTTGAAGCAAAATTCCTTTCCAGCTGTGAAACTGTGAAACCAGATAAGTTATCTGCTTCCAAATATAATAGTGAGATAGGCATAGGATAGACAGTCCCATTCCAAAAAGAAGAAATTGGAAAGAGGAAAGGGGTCATGGGTCATAAGCAAGTCTGAAACCTGGGCAGAAAATTCCATTAGATTTTAAGGGTCAAGAATAATCCTCTTTGGCTCAATGCTCTGTCCTCCAGACTCATAGGGATGGAAGCTCTACTTTCTGGGCCCACTGGGGTAGCAGCCCCACTCCCGAGGCCCAAGGCCTGGCTTGCTGAAACCAAGGAGACAGCCCCATCTTTGGGGTCATTTCTACCTTTTCTTGAAGGATAACACATGTTCACAGTTGGATATGTCTGTTGTCCTGTCCTGTAGAATCCCAGAGGTCCAACAGTTTTCCTTCACTTTGTCCCATCTCTGTCTTCTTCAGTCGAAGCTGGCAGTGTTTCTGCTGGTATAACCCCATCTCTATTCCAGGCTTCTGTTGAGATGGCTGATTAGACCATGAGTCATACCCATAATCTCTTTATGCAGTGACTGTCTAATCACATACTTGGTGTTTTCTCCAGAGCATGCTTTCTCATGTTTTGCAATATGGATAGACTGAGAATTCCTCACATCTTTAAGTTCTGATGCCTTTTTGCTTAATTTCTTCTTCAATTTTTCTCTCTCTCACACATTTTGCTATAAGCAGCAAAGAGAAACTGGGCAATGCCATCAACGTTTTGCTTAAAATCTCCTCTGCTAAATATCTAAATTTGTCACTTACAGTTTCTACTTTCCACAAAACACTAGAACACAATTTGGCCAAGTTCTTTGCCACTTTGTAACAAGAATCACCTTTCCTTCAGTTCCCTATAACATGTTCCTTTTTTCTTTCTAAGTTCTCATCAGAATCTCCTTTAATGTCCACTTTTCTACCAACAGTCTCTTCATGGCAAACTAGACTTTTTCTGACATGCACTTCAAAACTCTTCCAGCCTCTATCCATTCTCAGATACAAAGCCACTTCCACATTTTCAGGCATTTGTTAAAGCAGTACCCCTCTTCTCAGTACCAAAATCCATATTAGGGTTCTCCAGAGAAACAGAACCAACAGGATGTTTATTTATTTTAAGGAACTGAGTCACACAATTGTGGAGGTTTGGTAAGTAAAAATATGGAAGGATTCCCTGGCGGTCCAACGGTTAGGACTCTGAGCTTCCACTGCAGGGGCCACGGGTTTGATCCCTGGTCGGGGAACTAAGATCTCACAAGCCAAGCGGCACGGCCAAATAAAAAAAAAAAAAAAAAAAGGAAGAGGTCAGTCAGTTCTTCAACTGATTGGATGAGGCCCACCCACATTATGGAGGGTTATGTGCCTTACTCAAAGTTCACTGATTTCAATGTCAAATTCATCCACATGATGGAAGAAATTTTCACATATTGAGGTATGGGGAAGTCATTCTAGCTTATACATGGTGTAACTTAAACTTTATGCTAACCAGAACAGCCTGTTTTGTGGCCTATTAAACATACCTTGTAGGAACTTCCCTGATGGTCCAGTGGTTAAGACTTCACCTTCCCATGCAGGGGGTACAGCTTCGATCTCTGGTGGGGGAGCTAAGATCCCACATGCCTCATGGCCCAAAAACCAAAAACATAAAACAGAAGCAATATTGTAATAAATTCAATAAAGTCTTTTAAAAAAAATGGTCCATGGACTTCCCTGGTGGTGCAGTGGTTAAGAATCCACCTGCCAATGTAGGGGACACGGGTTCGATCCCTGGTCCAGGAGGATCCCACATGCCACAGAGCAACTAAGCCCATGCACCACAACTACTGAGCCTGCGCTCTAGAGCCTGTGAGCCACAACTACTGAGCCCAAGTGCCTGAACTACTGAAGCCCGTGCACCTAGAGCCCATGCTCCACAACAAGAGAAGCCACCACAAAGAGAAGCCCATGCACCACAACAAAGACCCTGCTCACTGCAACTAGAGAAAGCCCACGCGCAGCAACAAAGACCCAATGCAGCCAAAAAAATTTAAAAGTTCACATCAAAAAAATCTTTAAAAAAATACATTGTACATCTGCTTTAACCATTAAAGTAAAGGGTGTATTGTCCAGAAGTAAAGAATGTCCATTTGGAAGATAGAGATAAATGCTTCCCTTTCTGGGACATCAATGTTAGTATTCCTTCAATGATAAGGCTCCTTTACCAGGCACCAATGCCATACTGACTTACTGTGTATGTGCTGATCTGTCTTTTTTGTAATCTTGAAGAAATGTACCTCTGTCATGTTTGATATTCTTTGTTCTGACAAGACATAAAACTGTGCTGAAAACCATGCTTCGCTGAAGCAGTTCCTCAGAGCTATCTGAGAGGCTGTCCCCTGGGCAATAGTCCTCAGTTTGGCTCGAATAAAACTCCCCTCTATTATTATAGATTAGTTTATTGATTATTTCCATCAACACAAAAACACCTTCATAGAAACATCCAGAGTAACGTTTGACCAAATGTCTTAAAACCATGGCCCACCCAAGTTGACCCATAAAATAAACCATCATGAATGCTGTCAGCAAATGCTGCCTGGGAAGTCACTTCAGCCCTGGGAACTCTCCAAGTCAAAAAAACAAAGGGAAGCCCCTGAGGTGGTCTTTCACAGAGCTGTCATACTAGTCAAAGCATACAACCACTATTCTTTGAGAATAAGGCCTGTACTATTTTCCCTGGCACTTAGCAACCTACACCAGGGATCTTCATGGCTGCTGTTGATATGGGGAATGGGGACGGTAAGAGAACTATTTTAAATGCCATAGCTCTCTCTTACTAAAATGTCAGAGCTTCTTTCTTCATTAAGCTTTCTCCTGGTTGTTGTAAGATTTTGACTAGATTCTAGAGTTCCGTGAAAGTTGAGTCTGACAGTTTTTGCCAGCTTAGTTGCTTTTGTAGATGAACAGGGCCCTGGAGTTTGCTACTGTACCATTTTGAATGACATCACTCCCCTAAATTAAACCACTTTCATGGACCCCTGAAAGTATCATGGGACCTAGGCATTGTGACTACTGTGCTTAATTCATAAGATGGCCCTGGACCTGCCCAGAATCTTGGTACCTAGAAGCCATTCTGAGCCAGCCCTTCCCCAGGGATAGTGAACTTCCTGGCTCAGGTCAGCTTCAGTGGTCAGAAAAATGGGGATTCAATTCCCAGCTCTGCCACTAACTCTATGATCTTGGGTAATGGACTTCTCTGAGATTCACTTTTCCTCTTTTTTCCATTTGGTTCTCAGAATTAAAGTAATAACTCAAAGAGATAGCAAATCTGAAAGTGTCTAGCCCAATACTGATACTCAAGTCTAGTTCCAGTTCCCTCTCCTCACATTCAAATCTTCCATGAGCCGTCTATTTTCTCTCTTGCCATTTTTCCACAGGTGAAATTAGTGACTGGTAATGGCTAAATAAATTTTGAAGAGTGTATGCATTCTCATAAAGGACAATCTTCAGCCCATAGGATTTTTTTTGTGTGTGTGCGGGCCTCTCACTGTTGTGGCCTCTCCCGTTGCAGAGCACAGGCTCCGGACGCACAGGCTCAGTGGCCATGGCTCACGGGCCCAGCCGCTCCGCGGCATGTGGGATCTTCCTGGACCAGGGCACGAACCCACGTCCCCTGCATCGGCAGGCGGACTCCCAACGACTGTGCCACCAGGGAAGCCCACAGCCCATAGGATTTAAACTTTTCTGATGGAATTAAAAGTCTCATTTCTTTGGGGAGAAGTACAGTTTAGGAAGAGGAACGAGTCCCCTTATCTTGGCATGAACTTTGGGCATTGGCATTTGTTTTTGATAAGGGAAGATCTTTGGTAGATGATGCCATTCCACTCTCGCAGAGGACATGATGCTTGATAAATTAGACACACTATGATGTACATGCAGATATTAACTACCTGCAGGTAGGGAGTTGTGTGATTTGGGGCATATCACGTGAATCCTTACTTTGCTCATCTGTGAACTGAGGATAATGAAGGTGACATGTGAAAATACTTTACAAACTCAAACTTAACCAATGTAAGGCAGTATAATTATTCATTTATATATCCACTGTTATAAAATCTTAGCTGATAGTAAAAAAATGCCTACCCGCAAAGCAATAGCCTGAAAACGGTGTCAATGCAAGGAGTTCATGACATGTTTATTCCTTCAGCCTTCTTGAAGGCAGACTTTCCCTATCAAATCTCTCCTAGTACAAAAAATGAAACCACAGAATTTTTAATTACCAGGTCTAATTCCATATATAATTTTTGTGAAATTTATTTGTTTATATCAGGCTTCATTTCAAAAAAATGTCAAGGCAGCTTACAAAGACAGAGGCTTGATGGTAAAAAAAAATTTAAGTGATGAAATTGTAGATAAAGAAAAGTAGAAAAAAATAAGAGTGAAGTTATGAGTGAAAAATGAGGGTTAGGTTGGTATTGAACCCCATATTCAATGCTTCAGAGCACCCTGTAAAACCTAGTCTAATAATCATCCAGCCGTTGAACACTGCCAGTATTCAGTACTTCTTGAGATGACCTAGTTTACTTTTGAACAACTATGACCACTAGAAAGGGCTTTTTCTTAGGATCACCATCATGTAATTTAGCACTTAGTCATGGTCTCCCTAACACTCTCTACTTGATATTCTAATTTAATTAACATTTACTGAAAGTTCAATATGCATCAGAAATTGTATTGATACGTTATCTCATTTAATCTTTAAATAACCTTGTGAGGTGAGTTTTTTAAATCTTCATTTTACAGATGAGGAAAAGTAAGGTTTCAGAGGTTGAATGACCTGCTTCTAGTTACCTTAAAGCAAATGAGTGTTAGAATGGTCTTCCAAACATAGGTCTTCTGAATCTGAATCCAATGCCTGCACTACTCCATGTCATTTCCCCATAATGCATATGGGTTTTTTTTATCCCCCTGTTGCACTATAAACTACCTGGGCACTTGGTAGGTTGCTACCAATTATTGAGTAACAAATATTACACTGAAGTGAATTCAGGGAAAGCCTCAGGAATCACCTCCTGACTTCACTGGATATAAGATACAGAAATATGTAAGGATAGGATTTTCTTCTCTTCTAGGATGGGAATGAGCCCTGCTCCACCCAACCTCTTAAGGGCTCTGTCAGCTTTGGAAAAGAAAAACATGATGTGGAGTATATACAAGCCAAATTAATGATTACTTTCTTGGTTACTTTATGCGGTATTTCAGGATAAATGAGAGCTCGATACGCCATGGCTCTCACTCTTGCTCTCCCCATAGCTGCCCTGGTGTTTATAGATTCATCTATTTTATGGTGGCTGAAAATTTGAGGAACCAAATAAAGCTCTTGCTTGCTTAGATTATTTCTTAAATGAAGGCAAAAGAGTACTGCACACTTCTTGTTTGTCCACCTCTTGCTGGGGGGTGGGTACCAGCTACACTTCCTCTTTCTAACAAATCTCCCTCCTTGTATACATATCAGGTGAGGTAAAATTGACATACATCTAATCTTTTGAAAAGAAATACAACACAGTTAGATTTTCCTGACACATTGTTCTACCCTCAGTGAGACAATTAAAGATCTTATGAATTCTCCCTCCTGTGTCTTGCCACAATATACCTAAAAATTATATAAAAACAAATGGAAGAAAACATAAATGGAGCAAACCTCTAGTGAGGTTATGCTAATAATTTTATTTTGTTTATAGATCTGTGGGGAATCCTTTTCTATCTTTCCAGAATATGATTTGTTATTGCTACGCCCAAACATCTGTTTTCCAAGTTCCTGTCTTAAACTGAGGTGCAGAGTGAAACTTTACTGACTCCAAGTCCCATGGGTCAATTGTTATGTACTTAAAAGTTTTTAATTCTCTTTGGACTTGATTAAATGGTCCCAAGAAACTTGGGTCTGTAATTAAATTAAGCTTCTTTCAATCTGAAGGCTACCTCTTTCCTTTAATGACATCATGATGCTTATTTGACTTTCTTGATATCAGTCACTGTGAAATTAGCCTGTCTGCAGCTGGGCTTTGCTTTCCCACTTTCCTGCATCTCAACTCGTATATTTCTCAGACACCTATGACCTAGCCCTGGCATTTCAGAGTCTTGTCAAGAGAACTTCACAGTCTCTCTTCATCCGTCTCTTACTCCCAGTTTTCTCTGATACCACCCTGCCCCTGATATCACACAGATCCTGTGTCTGGTCTCCTCCCGTTTACCTTTCCAGCTTCACACTAACACTTTTTTTATGAGCACATTAGATTCATTTAAGACCATCCAGTCCAACTTTCTCTCATTTTCTTTTTCTGGTTAGAAATCCTCAATGACCCCTTTTACCTAACAGTTAATGACTAAAACCCTCTCTGTCAAAGTCTTCCAGGTCTGACCCTACTCTTCCTGTGCATATTCTCTTATACATTCTCTGATGGGTTGCTCCCTCTATCTTTACTCTCTATCTGTAATCACCCCTGCACTATGGGGCTCTTCCTGGAAATCCCTAGCCCTCTTACAGTATGGCCACAAATTATGTGACCTTTGAGCTCAAGCCCACCAAGCCTTCTCCTAGTTCTTTCCTTCCCTTAGAGTGTACCTAGGCCCTTTTTTACCTTATCAGACCAACACTTTTTAGGCCAGGTTAAGTTGTGATTTGATCATAGTTATCAGTCTGGTAGCCAGCAGGAGTGATGGGGATAGATACTAGGGGAGGGGGCTTGTTGTTTTGCAAGGCAGAGGGTTAAATATCATCTGGAAACAAGGTGGGAATGCTAGCCATTAATTGGGAGAAATGGATAGGGTTGCTGGATTTAACCAAATATAAATACAAGGACATCCAGTTAAATTTGAATTTCAGATAAACAATGACATTTTGTTTTAGTGTGTGTTCCAAATATTTCACTGGACATATTTATACTGAAAATTAGCTTTTTCTGAAATTCAAATTTAACTGAGCGTTCTATGTTTTATCTGGCAATCCTAGAATTGGTCTACCTTTTCAAGTTCAGAGGGTTCAGGGGGAGGTGGGATTTCAAGATGAAGAGATGGAAGTCCCTTTCTCTGCTACCCAGGATGCCTTCTGACTTTCACATTTTGCCTTAATTTGGTAATTAATTCTCTGTCTTTTGTTTTCTTTCTCCAATGCACCAATGTCACTCAACAAGTCAGCAGATTCCATATAATTCCATATAATGGCTATTTCCCCCAATCTTAACTGCTTGAGATATTACACTTGCACGTGCATTCCTTTCTGCTATTATCACCTGTGAAAATTTAAAAAATTGTACTGCTACAGCATGCCAGGAACAACTTACTACCAGTATTTTGCCAACTACCAATGACAGAATTTCATAGCCTGCTCCAAAATGGAGTCTATTGCCTAGGACTACTCCCAGTACCTCCTGTCTCAGGTAAGTTTCTGGGGGGAAAATGACAATGAGACAGAGATTTGTTTGTAGGTAATTTACAGGGGTATGTTCAAAAGAACAACACTTGTGAGGGAAGCAGGAGATTAGTAGAGAAACTGAACTGTGATACAGTTCCAACAAAGGACTCAGCTGATCCCATGGTCTTTCAGAGTTGCCCAAAATTGAAACAGGTGGCCTGGTTTTTGTATACCTACATTATCCCATCAATGTGGGCTGCCCCCAGAAGGCATTACCTTAGGAGAGTCAGTTCCCTTCAGACAAGGCCAATTCCCCAGAAGGGGAAATGAGTGCCTCTGTTGTGAAAAGGTGTGGCAGTTCTGGGGAGCACAACACAGCACCCATTACAACAAATTTATTTGTATCTCCATTGCTGTCTGCTACCTATTCTATCAATCTATATAATTTTCAAAATTTTATTTTTTCTTTTTTCTATTATTTTCCTTACTATCTTTACCATAGTCTCTTCTCTCTTGTATTCCTTCCAATTTGTTTACTTTGTTGTCATAATACTTCCTGGGATCTGCTTTCTCTAGACTCTTCCTTCATCCACTGCTATCTGAACTTTTCCTTCCCCTTACCCACAATGTTTCTGGCTGTTGAATTTGATTTCTGAAACTAGTGGTTTTCATTTTATATGTGGGTTTGTTCTTCTGGAGGAAACTATATGCTGGATAGTTCTGAAGTCCTCAAGGGCTTAGTTCACCTGAGCACTTTTTGATCTCTTGTTGATTCTGTGCAATTTTTTCCGCTCACCTGTAATTCAGAGCCTGTAATGTCTTCTTTCAATGTTTCAGTTGCTCACAAACCTATTCTCTCAGTTTGATCGAGAAGTAATGATGTCCCAGATGAGACTGGTAACAGTGAAGATGAAGAGAATTGGACATTACAAGAGATATTTTGGTGATATCATCAAGAGGAATTGCTTATGGTCTAATGCAGGAGTGAAGAGGTGCTCAAAAATGGTTTTTGGCTTGAGCAACTGAATGAAAGTTTTATAGAAATGGGGGAAACTGGGAGATGAATGATTGGTAATGGCAGAAGCAGGCACTCTATTTGGATAAATTAAGTATGAAGTACCTGTTAGATAGCTAAGTGGGTATATCAAAGAAGTAAGTCTTTGAACTGAGAGGAAAAGGTCTACTTAGATGTCATTTCCTTTGGGAAGCCTTTCCTAAATACCCACTTACCATCCCATTAAGCTTATTACCCTTGCTACCCACAGCATCCTTCATCACTCCTATTGTAGCTTTTAGCAAATTTATATTGCGGTTTCCTATTTATTGGTCCATTTTCTCTGTTAGAATGTGAGCTGTTTGTGGAACAGAACTTATGTTCTTCATTTTTTTCTCAGATTCCTTCCTGGCTCAGTGCTAATAGTCACCTCTTATTATTTGTTCAATGCATGCATATAAACCAAGCAGCCAATTCCGTTTTTCTCCATAGCTCCAATTATTGAAAATTATTTTCTAAATTCAGCCAAAATTTGCTTCCTTCTGCCTTCTATTCAAATGAGGATATACCTGTGAAGCTAAGTGCTATTAATTTACTTGTCTGAATACTGACTTCGATAACTTGCTTTAGATCATATGTGATTTTATATATATATATATATATATATATATATATATATATATATATATATATAGGCCTATTAGTTTTTCAAAACAAGCATGTAATAAAAATCCCAACATTGTTTTCACATGTAGTATCTTTTTTTGCCCCCCTACCACGTAATATCTTAAAAACTGTCTCCTCAAACATGTTTTTATATTGTCTTCCATAGCCAAATGTGGATTTAATATTTATGCTATTAAATTCATCTTGCTAGATTCAGCACTCAACTCCAGAAGTGGAGATCATTTTGGATCCCTCCATATATATTTAAATATCTTGACATACTCTGACCTTCAAGTGCTCAGAGGCAGAAGCTGGAAGCAAAGCAAATGTGCTAAAGTTGGATCCAAGTCCTTGTCCTCAGATTCAAGCAGAAAATAATACTTTCTGGTTAACAGAAAATTTATTTTATGGTGGGGTTAAGATAAAGCCCACTTTTAGCAAAAAAAGGGGTTTTGTCCTAAAAAATTTTTAAACCATTTACTAGAGCAGGTCACTGATAGCTTCTCCAAGAATGCAGTCAACACCACACCCTTATCCCTCCCCCAACTTGCCACACCACCAATTTAAATGATTTACCCAGTATTGACTAAAATTTTAATTTTTGATGTGTCCAGCTAATTTTAATAAATAATTCATCTATTTATTTTGGAAAGATCATAGTAATTTGGTATCTTAGTGAATATTCTTACGATATATAGTTTGAATTCCCACCCTCCAGCTTTAAACGCAAAATGGACTTCTGCAAAAGAATTTACCAATTCTAAAAATGCTTACAATTCAGTTGAACTCATCTTGTACTTCCTGTGGAAAAAAATGCTACATTTTTTTTACATGTTCAGAAAGGAGAATTTGCCATTTTTGTGGCCAATTAACACTCTATTTGCTCTACTCTGGTTCTTCTTTCCCCTCTACTTTCACCAGTACACCAGATGGGTTTTTTAAAAAGAGGAGAAGTGATATTGTAACACCAATAATGTTATACCAACAGTCTTCTGGAAGAAAAGTTAATTTGAGGATCATCGAACTCCCCTTTGGATTATTCATTCAACCAGGTATGAGCCCAACAATCATATTATGCTTCAGTTAATATTTACCATTTTATTCAAATCTCAAGAAAAAACAACCATTAAATGCCTTGCCTAAGTGCAGATAAATCACCATCTAAATTTATTTGCTTTTTGATAGGATTAACACATCAAGGGAATACTATAGCCTATTTTTCCTATTCCTGATGACTCCATGTTTGGATTTTGATGGTATTTCTACAAGGTCACACAGCAACTTGACGGTACAACTGAGACCAGAATCCTGGGATTTAGATTCCCAGGCTACGACTCTTTATACTATACCATGATGACGCTCAAATGCTTACAGGTGTTTATCATAAAACATAAAAGAAAGGAGCACCAGAGTAAAAAGCATAATCAAGATGAAACAAGTTAAAGGTAATGCTCGGGCTTCCCTGCCAGCACAGTGGTTAAGAATCTGCCTGCCAATGCAGGGGACACGGGTTTGAGCCCTGGTCCGGGAAGATCCCACATGCCGTGGAGCAACTAAGCCCATGCGCCACAACTACTGAGCCTGCACTCTAGAGCCCATGAGCCACAACTACTGAGCCCACGTGCCACAACTACTGAAGCCCACAGGCTTAGAGCCCGTGCTCCGCAACAAGAGAAGCCACCGCAAGGAGAAGCCTGCACACTGCAACAAAGAGTAGCCCCCGCTCGCCACAACTAGAGAAAGCCGCACGCAGCAACGAAGACCCAATGCAGCCAAAAATAAATAATAAATAAATAAATTTTAAATAAATAAATAAATAAAGGTAATGCCCCCTCCTCACAGTCCTCTCCCACTTATAAATTCTTCCTTCTTCAGTTTCAAGTATTTAGCTGGTCATATTTTTCTAACTTAAAACTGAGCTCAACTCTGAGTATCTTTTCCTAAGCTAGATGTAGGATAAATGAAACTATTAAAACTTTATAGTGTGATCTCCCCAGAGGTGCAAACTGTTTAATTTATTCCCCTCTCACTCCCAAAGTAAGATAATATCCAGCTGGGAAATGATCATTTACATAAAAAATACGTAGAAATTAAAACACTTTAATATAATATAAACATTTCCAGAATACAGACTGATTTTTTATCAGTACTTTTTTAGAGCTCTTTAAAACCATATATCATCTAAGTTTACTATAGACTGTTTCATCTTCCACTTTCAGAAATAGAAAATACAAAAATACACTGCAAATTAGATTTAACAAACAAACAAAAAATTAGTCTAAATCGCTTCACATGTTTCCCCTGGAGAAAACCAAGAAACATAAACAAACACACAATAACAACAATAAAATACCACCAACACTAACACAAACCCAAACAAGGGATGGATTCTGTAATGCCTGGTAATTGTCTCATTTAAAATAAATTATCTCCCACAGGTAAGTAATTCACTATCACAGCAATTTGAAGAATAGGAGCAGAGACAGCCTCATTAAGGGAAATTACTTTATACACAGGAAACATGTAATTTTTCTTTCACTTTAATAAATGAGGAAAAATAACTTGAGGAAAAGGCATATTGAATACTCTTACTTCACGTGGCTTTTGTTAGCGGTTAAAGTAACTGTCTACTTAGGACAACTCAATAACATGAATTTAACTCTTCAATTTATTTCTTCAATTCATCCTTAAGTGAACAAAACTGAAAAGTTCAAAATCCAAGAGAAAACTCATCCTAAAGCACTGACACTTTTGTCTTTTCTTCAACAGGCTTCCTTTTCTCTTATGTTCTTAGTGTGTTCTTAGGTTCTTCTTAGGTTCTTCTTTCTCAGAGACTAGATTTAGGCTTGTCTTTTCTTTCAATTCAATTTTAATTTTTACACACAAAAAACTAAGCTTTCCTGAACTGACACTGACTGTATTCACCTCTCCTTTTCTTCATTGGATGTTCCTGTCTTTGTCTAAATTCCCCTATTCTTAACTGATTTCTCATTGGGTAAACAAAGCTAAAAGTTCAAAATCCAAGAATAGACTCATCCCAAAGCATTTCCTCTTCCGTCTTTTCTTCAACAGATTTCTTTTTCTCTTTCTTGTGCTTACGCTCTTCCTTCTCAGAGGGAACACCATGGCTTTTTCCCTTTTTTCGATGCTTAAGCTTTTCTGAACTGACTTTATCTCCCTCTTTTTCCCTTTTCTGGATGCTCTTGTCCTTATCTAGATCTGTATCCCCATAACTCTTTTTCCTTTTATTCTTCAACTGCTCCTCCTCTGGCTTTTCTTCACCTTCCTCCAGGTGCCTTCTCTTCTTATGTTTCTGCATATGACTTGCTTCATGGTCAATGGTATTGTTTTCTGAGGAGAGGTGCTTGTAAACTTCAGATTCTACACTGTATGGGCCAGAATTATTTTCCTGTTGACTAAGGCTCAGGGGTACTGGTTTTTCTGGGAAATAGTCTCTGGTGGGTTGACAGTAGGTCATAGAGTCTAATCTCTGTTTGCTGTCATGAGTTGGTAAGCAATGAGGTAACTGGTTTTCCGCTGCCTGTGAAATACCGTATGATATTGGGTAATTCTGGAAAGTCTCAAATGGGAGTCTCTGCTCAAACTTTTTATATCTGGGTCTGGAATCAACCATTTCTCTGTATTTATGGGTTTCCACAGAGCTCCTGCTTCCCTTTCTGAAACAAGTATTTGGTTCTAGTCCTCTGGCTTTCTGCACTTTGATATAATCCTCAAGTTCATCTTGGAAAGAGTCATATGAGCTCTTTGAACGAGCTGGTAACCAGTGATGTAATTGGCTTCCCACTGGTGAAGTACTGTATGGTCGTTGGGAGGTCTGAGAAGTCTCAAATGAAAATCTTTGCTCACACATTCTTGGTCTGGGTCCAGAATCAACTTCTCTGTACCCATGGGTTTCCAAAGAGCTCTTGCTTATCTTTCTGAAACAAGTCTTTGGATCTAGTCCTCTGGCTTTCTGCACTTTGATATAATCTTCCAGTTCATCTTGGAAAGTGTCATATGTGTTCTCTGACTGAGCTGGAAAGCAATGAGGTAACTGGTTTTCCACTGTTTGTGAAATATTGTATGATCCTGGGTATGTCCGGAAAGTCTCACATGGGAGTCTTTGTTCAAACATTCTATATCTGGATCTGGAATCAACTGCTTCTTTGTACCTGCAGACTTCCAAAGAAGTCTCTTCCATCTTTCTGAAATAAGACTTTGGTTCTGGTCCTCTGGTTTTCTGTACTTTGATGTAATCTGTACTTTCATCTTGGTAAGAGTCTGGTGGCTTCTTTGGATTCTTCACTAGATTGGTAACAATGGATTCTCTGCAAACAAGACAGTAGAAAGTTCTTGTTACTAGATTATTTTATTTGGAATGTTTGCTTTGCTTTCAAAAATATTAGTTTGAAAAAAAATACAACAGAGGCCCAAACAAAATTTTACCTACCTCAATATAAAAGTTAAAAATTGTGACTTTTTGTATGTCAAAGAGAAGCAGCAGGGATAGTCAGATATCTCCTAAGCACCTCACAATGTTTCACACATAAAAAAAATTTTCAGGCCTGGGATGAAGGGAAAGATGGGTACAAAGAAGCAGACATATTTGACACTGCTGTAGTACTTAAAAATATAAGGCATGTTGGGATGTGTGGGAAAGGACCAATAATATTTAATGCCCTAAAGATGGTCTGATCTGAATGTCACACTGGTTTAAAAATTTTTGATTATTAGTTCTCTGTACAGATCTATAAATGTGACAGCTATTTATTCTGGAACCCTGAGATTTTAAAAAAGAGTCTAAATGAAGGTTAATTTGGTGAGTGAGACAACTTAGCTACTTAGTATTCAGACTCAATAATATAAATATTTTCCACTAAAATAATGTAACCGAAATAGTATGCTTTGATTTTAAAAACAAAAAAATATATACAATAGTTAAGTGCCCCACTGTCCCACTACCTGACTTATCCAATCCCCAATTGTCCACTCAATCCTTTCCTCCTCAAAATAACAAAACAGATTGGAATAAATGTGTATTGAGCTCCAACTATGTGCCAGGTCAGGCACCTTGCACATATTTTTACATTTCATTATAACCACTTTATGTCAGAGCTGTCCAAAGTTACATACTTGGCAGAAAGATAGATCTGGTATTCCAATTCAGTTCTGTCTAACAACAAGACCTTCTTTCTTAACCACTATACCTCATTGGAAGGATGATGACTGGATCACTGAATCTCTGGAATTAGCCAACCTTCCAGGGATTACAGGGATTATTTGAATTTATATGGTTAGCCTGAGAATGATCCTTTAGCATCTTTCCAAAGAAGGACAATGCTGTCTGGTCAGGAGGGGTGGCAGTTAACCAGCTCTGTCAGTTACTATCATGGCTAGAGAACTCCCTGGGGGATGGAACTAACATACAATATGTTACAAATATCACCAACCATACCCAGGATCAACTCTTAGGGAAATAAATGCCTAGAAAGTTTGTAAAGTACATGCAAAGGTACTTGACAGAAGCCCTGGTCTTTGGTATCACAGGAGCATTTTGTCAAGAAATACTTACTTAATTTGATGTTCACTTCCTTGCATATGGGACCAGAACATTTCTAAAGATGTACAGGTGATATTACAAATATGACAAACGTAGGTTTTCATACTAAATGCTGAAAAAACAGAGAGTTCAAGTTAAGAAGGTCAATAGGAATACACTTCGAATCACATAGCTGGACAGGAATTTACTAGAGATCATCTACTTGAGCCTTCCCAATTTAAAGCTAAGGCCCAGAGAGGTCAAATGACTTGGTCAAAGTCACAAAGCGTTAGTAACAGAGATAGCCTCTCAGAGCCCATGTCTCTTAATTTAAAGTCCCAAATTTTTCACACTACACCGCACTGCCTCTCTAGCCTTGGCCTCTTTCCTAAGAAACTGCTATCTGCCTGTTTATTGTTGCTACATGAAAGTACAACAGACACTTCAAATTTAGCATGCCCAATCAATCTTTGCCTCTTAATCCCTCAACCAACCTCTTTCTTGTTTGCCCCTAATTCTCTTTCTACCCAACTAAAACTTGAAACATCTCAAAATATTAAAAACAAATAAAAGCAAATTCTTACTCTCTTACCTGAAATCATTGTAGTGCATTAGTTTACCAAAAGTTATTTCTACAGACAGATTTTAGAAAGGAGAGAGGTTCAGTGAGCCTCACTCTCAGGATAAATGCTGAAAGCAAAATTCTAAAACAAAACCACTAGTTACCACTTCATAAGAGTCAAGAACTATAGAATAGATATACTAGCTACCTCTCTTCTGATTCATAGGTAGAACAGAAAGCAGGTGACAGATTAAGTTTTATTTTCTTAATCTTATCATCCTTCCACTTTCTCTTTGGTCTGAAGAAATAACTTAATAAATTTCATAAGCTAAATATAAAAACAATCCCACCCTAAGGAAGAGGCAATAAACTGACGGCTGCAGAGATCTTTTAGGGTCAGGCAAGACCATCTTCTTTTAAATCAAACAGCAACTTAATCACTTAAAGGCCACTAAATTAATTATTACTAAGTGTATTGGCCTTGTCTAAGCAAAGATTATTCACAGAAACAGGAGATAATTGTCAAGGAGAAAGAAAGATTTTGACTTTGAAGAACATGAGGACTATGTTCACTATTGACATATACTCTGTGGTGGGCCCAGGAGAGCCGGTTATGTCAAAGTCTAAATAAATAATTCTTCAAAACTATCCTCTCTTCCTGTGCTCTGATTTTGTGCTTGCCAAGTCACTTCTGATTATAATTTGGTTTCCCATATTACTGATACAAAAAAGAGGATACCCTAGATGATATATTTTTAAAAACCTCGGAACTGGAAATATATATTTCTCCTCCTACCATAAATCAATACCAGAATGACAGTGTATTAAACTACAATGTTTCTCAGCCCTCTCTGGTAAGAATCACCTGGAGTGTGAGTTTAAAATATAGATCCCCAGACCCCCTCCTCTGGAGAATATGATTCACTGGGACAGGGAATGTGCATTTTAACAATACCCCAGCTAATTATTGTCAGAGGATGTGTGGAAAAAAACACTAAGGGAATACCTTTCCAGTTCCTTGGTTATTTATCTGCATCTTCCAATTTTGTTTTTGGTTTGCGGAGTCCCTGATTTGAGGCTGATCACCTCTGAAGACTCTGGACTTCCTGCAAGGCTGAGGACTAAATTCAGGACTCTGCATGCTCATAACAACCCTTTTCAGAAAATTATTACTAACCTTATTTAACAGGTGGGAAAATTAAGGCTCAGATTCACTTGGCCAATACCATGTATTTTGAGGGCACCCAAGTTATGCAAGATAAGCAGGAATCCTGGTTTCCTCTAGACTAGTGGTTCTTAATGTTAGTTACACATTGGAACCTTGTGGAGAACTCTAAAAATATTCATGTTACAGCTCCACATAAGACTAATTTAATCAGAATATCTAGGGGTAGAACCAGGTTTTCTTACTTTTTGAAAGCACTCTAGATGATTTTTCTGTGCAGCCACTGTTGAGCACCACTGCCTAGCTTATCGAGTCAATGATCTTCATTATGATTATAAACTCAGATTATATTTCAGAGGTTTTACATATTTGTTTAGTGCTTATAGAGTATATTGTATATAATGTTCTCCTCAGTTCCTCCTTGGTTTCTTCACAAATTATACCAGAAGATTATAATATAGGTAATATAGCAGTTTAGAGCAGCTGCAGGACACATATGAAAGATCCAGAGGCAGTTCTGGAACTATGGTCTGCTTTCTATTACCTTAGCCCTTGTCTTTTTCACACACTGATATTCTTTATCTTTTTCTAGGATATAGATATCTCAGAAAATAATATATAAAAATGGTGTAAACCCTTTCTGTTGAAGACATGAAGTCTATTTATTGGCCCCAAGTTCAAAATTCCTGGTCTGATCCTACTGAAACCTGCCTCTACTATGTTCCTTACACTGTCCATTCTCCTATCTGAGTCTGCTCCTTGGGCCTGTCAAGTTTTGCTCCCCTCAGCCCTGCTAGGATTCCCTGTTTCTGACTTCACCCAGAAACTCAAGCTTCTTTGCAACCTGTAACTTTCAGAATCATCCATAAACTAACATTTGTGGAGCCCACTTTTCTCCTAATCACAGCCCTATCTCATAACTCCCTGGACTAAGGTCTGTTTTCAAAGGATAGATTGAGGAACTGCATATCTTTATAGTCTAACATTTTGGTTCTCAATCTTGGCTCTATATCAAAACCTCTTGGGGAGTTAAAAAAGAGAAAACAAAACACTAATGTGTGGGTCCCAGGGATTCTAATTTAATTGATTTTAGGGATGGCCCGAGCATTGGGATTTCTAAAAGCTGCCTGCATGATTCTAGTATGTAGTTAAGAATGAGAACCATTGATCTAATATCTTAAATGGGGAAAATCAACTGAGAGCTACATGCAAGCAAAAATGCAACTTAATGTGGCATTTAGCTTATGAAGAAAAATAGAAAATGTCCAGTTTACATGTTTTTAAATTACGGCAGGAAAACAAAATATTTCAAGAAAACTAACATTTGTTGAGGACCTATTCTGTGATGGGTACTGTATATACCGCTTCATCTCATCCTCTTTTAATCCTGTGAAGTAGCCTTAGTTTCATTTTATACCTGAGGAATCTGAGGTGCAACTGGGCAACTGACTTCCAACATTTCTCCAAATCTATGTTTATCCCACTACACAACACTGCCTTTCAATAAACAATTATCAAATATTGAGAAAAACCATATACTCATTCCTATATAAAGCACTGAGAAGGATATGCAGAATAAAATACAATCCCTTGTCTCAAGGGGGCCAATTCAGTTAAGGGAGTATAATTAATGCAACTGTCAATGAACAGTAATACCTATGAAAAATCAGAGGAAGGGGAGAATACCAAGAGCTAGAGGAGTGAGGGAAGTTGTGATGGACTTTGGAGGAAAAGAAAGATTTGAATTGTAAGGAAGGCAATTAGGGCATTCCAGGGGATTAAAACAATATCAGGTATGGAAGAGACAGAAATGAGCATGATGTGCTGAATTCAAATAATCTGTTCAACCAACACTAAACACCTGTGTGGCACCAAGCATCATGCTAGATGCTAGAGGTACAAGATGAATAAAATAGGCAGGTTGCTCACAAATCCAAGTGAGAAACAGACACATGAACAGAGGATTTCAATCTCATTTGGTAAAAGGTAAGAAAAGTATGCTTAAGAGGTATGGGAATTCAAGGAAGCAGAGGCACTTAGTACAATATGGGGGTCTGAAGAGGGCTATTGGAAGAGATGATGCCTTCGTTAAACTTGGAAAAATGAAAAATAGTTAACAGTTAAAAGAGTTGAGAAGAGTACTGTAGGCAGAGGAAATAGCATGAAAAAAAACACAGAAGTGTTTACAGGAACTAGTTAAAATTTGGAATTGTTGCAGAATAAAATATAAGGGGACGAGATGGGAGAGGCAAAACCGCCTTTTGTGATACACAAAAGTGTATCACATCAAAGAGACTTTTATATTATGCTAAGGGGCCTAGATTTTTATTCTGTGGGCTGGGAAACCTTGAAGTGGTTTAAGTAGTAAGTAACATGGTCAGCTGTGTGTTTTAGAGAAATCTCTCCTCTAACTGCAATATGGAGGGTAATTTTAAGAGGAGCAAGCCTGGAAGTAAGGAGACCACAGTTACATGAGGCAAGAGATAAGGAGGGCATGGGCTAGAAAGGTCACAGCAGGGGTAGAGAGAAGCAGGGATATTGGTGAAATTTTTACCATTAAAACAGACAAAATTTAATGACTGAGTGAATGTGGGAGATAAGGGAGAAGGAGGAATCTAGAGAAGTCTAAAATACCTCTCAGCATAGTTTGGTGACTGAGTGGGTGGTGATCCTAACTGAAATTGGAACTTCATAAGGAAGTACTATTTTAGGAGGTGGGAGAATAAGCATTGGTGAGTTTGAATTTGGACACACAGAGTCGGATATATCTGTGAGATTTTCATGTAAAGGTGTCCAATAGGCAGTTAGATATGGGAATTTGAAAGGCAGAAGATAGGTTAATTTTGGAGAAGTCAGGGGATGGAGGTTAGTTAAGACAATCAGAGTGGGTGAGATATCCTGAGGATAATGTATGGGTGGGCATAGCAACACCAACATAATGATAAAAACCCTGGAGAGCACCACTCTTTAAACTAGATGATAGAGGAGGAGGGGGTCCATGAAAAATCAAGAAGTAAAGGACAGAGTTGTAAGGATGAACAGGAGGGAGTGATGTCAAAGGAGGAATGTTTAGTGAATGGAGTAAAGATGGCCATTGGATTTAGAAATTTAGAAGTCACAATAACCCTGTGAGGGACAGTTTCAGTGGATCGGTACAGTGGTGGTGTGGAGGGCTGGGGGAATGAGTGTCAACAACTGGTAATGACTTGAGGAGTGAATATCAGTAAAGACAGTTAAAAGTATATTCGAAAAACAAAAACAACAACACACAAAAAAAACTTGGCAAAGAAGAGAAGGGGAAAGTGTAGTAGTTAAAGGGAAACTCAAGGTTAAGGGATTATTTGGTTAAGGCAAGATACTTGGTATCCACATTTGATGGCCACATTTTTCTTGATGAAATAAGGAATAAGCTTGCCTGAATGTTGTGAGGAGGGGGAGTGCTAAACAGAAGAGAGTCCTGCAGAGTGGTGTAGGCTTAAAAATCACTGCTGAAAGGAAAGTGAAGGAAAAGGAAAAGTATTAAGTAGGACTAAAAGGCCACAGAGATTGGATACTAAGACTCTGTAGAGGTACCCAATCTCTAGCCTTATATAATTCTCCATAGCATCACTCAGTGTTCTGAATGTAAAAGTAGAACAAGTAGACTGTGGAACTGATCCTGGGTTGAAATCTTGCTACTAGGTAGTGAGAGAATAACAATGAGGTATAAGTAAAGCCTTTCAGAAGGTGGTTACAGCATTAAAGTGTGAGATGATGGTAGTGAAAATGCAATGGAAGGATAAAGGAAGTAGAAATAGTTCTAAAAAGACCTGATAAGACTGTGGATGGATAGGAGATAGGGAAATTTAGTCAAAGATGCCCTCAAAGATTCAAGTGTGGGTGACTAATAAATAGTGGTACTACTGGCAAAGAAAGAAAACCTGGTAAATTTAAGGTGGTTTTAGGGAAGATTATTAATTCAATTTTAGATATGTTGAGTTACAGGTGAAGGTGAGACATCTAAGTGCAACAATGGGGCTAGAAATTAGTAAAATAAACAAAACAAATACAGTAAATTAAAAATACATACATACTTTATTTCCATATCATTATGGTAGCCATTCCTGTGCTAATAAGATCTGGACTGAATGAGGGACATGAAGAGAGCAGTAAGAATGATGAAGAAAAAGAGAAAGAGATTAGATATAGTAGAAACATATATAAACAATAGCAGATAGAAAAGAAGGCAGAGACAGAAAGAAGGGAGAAAATGGGTGAAGAGTGAATATAGTTAAAGTGGCACAGGTTAAGTTGTTTTTGTCTTACCGCTTGCTCACTTATAATATGGGCTTCTGATGTAGCTGTTCTTTGCAATTCTCATTAGCTACTTTAAATTCTCCAGCTTTTTTTTTTTTTTTTTTTTTTTTTTGCGGTACACAGGCCGCTCACTGTTGTGGCCTCTCCCGTTGCAGAACACAGGCTCCGGACGTGCAGGCTCAGCGGCCATGGCTCACGGGCCCAGCCACTCCGCGGCATGTGGGATCTTCCCAGACCGGGTCACGAACCCGTGTCCCCTGCATCGGCAGGCGGACTCTCAAGCCAGCTATTTTTTAATCCTCAAATGTTTACTGTTATCAAAATGAAATAGTCAAGGCAGGGTTGAAAATCTGTTCTTTGAGCTTCATCTTCAGAGGCTAGTGTAAAATGACTTCAATGACTGGATTAAATTATGCTGATGGGCTTCCCTGGTGGCACAGTGGTTGAGAGTCCGCCTGCCGATGCAGGGGACACGGGTTCGTGCCCCGGTCCGGGAGGATCCCACGTGCTGCAGAGCAGCTGGGCCCGTGGGCCATGGCCGCTGGGCCTGCACATCTGGAGCCTGTGCTCCGTGATGGGAGAGGCCACAGCAGTGAGAGGCCCATGTACCGCAAAAAAAAAAAAAAAAAAAAATTATGCTGATGATCAGCACCCGCCTCCCCAGCCAGATGAAAATTTCACCAAAATCCTTCTCTCAATCTAATAACCTTGAAACTTCAGAGTGCTAAAATGACCCTCCTTTCAGAAGGGACCAAAGTGCACACATTTCTCATGGCTGACACACTTCTCAGTTCCAATTTACCTAATGCTACAAACTAGAAGCCACTTATTTCAGATCACCCTCAGCGTAGCGATGGGAAAAATACCCTAACAAGTGGAAGTTTGTCATTTCTCCAAACATCTACGACTTTCAGAAGCCCTACCACTTCTATTTCTACACTTGCCTAAATCAATGTTCTTTAAAATCCTAGATAAAAATACAGATCTCTATGTAACTTTTGGGGACATGTTGAATCACATTAAGCAGAAAACTTAATAGTACAAACACAGGGTTAGCACTCAATAAATAAAGGTTAATAGTTCACTGATTCATATATTAAACTAATCTCTATTGAGGTAGGCCTACTCTGTGCCAGTTTCTATCTCTAGTACTGGAAATATAGATGAGTTAGATGAAGTCCCTTCCCTCAAAGATGTTACATTCTAGTGGGAGATAAAGACACAGGGAGAGATAATTAGATATTCAGGTTAAGGAAGCAGAGAAGATAAGCCTTGAAGGAACTGAAAAGGCTTGAAAGAAGTGAAATGAGTAGGAGTTGGTCAAGAAAAGAGGGACACGAAGATGTTCTAGGCAAAATGGCAGCATGAAGGGCACAGAGACAAGAAATGGGGTAATGGTTTCTGGAAACCATAAGCAGTTTGTAGATTCTGACCCACATAAATCATAGCAGGAAGTAGCAGGGAATAAGCCTGGAGAAGGAGATAGGGACAAGATGGTAGAGAGCTATGAAGCTTAGATTTTTATCCTTAGAAAATAGAGAAATAAGGACTTTTAAGCAGGGGAATGACATGAAAAGATGTACACTTTAGATGAAAAACTCTAGTGGTTAAATTGAGGGTAGATCTGGGGAGATAAAACTGATGGCAAGGAGAATAGTTAGAGGTTGTGGCAATATTCTAGAACAATGCTTCTCAAAATTTATTGTACAAATTTATTGTACAAATCACCTAGGGATCTTGTTAAAATGCAGATTCTGATTCAGTAGGTCTGCAGTGAGGCCTGAGATTCTTTTTTCTAACAAGCTCCCAAGTGATGTTTATAATGCTGGCCACAAACCACACTTTGAGTAGCAAAACTCTAGAAAAGATGTTGAGGGCCTGAACTAGTGTGGGAAAAGCATGGCTGGAGAAAAGGTAACAGTAAGATTCAGGAGGTAAAACAGTCATGGCTTGGTGTTTCATTAGATATAGGAAGTGAAGTAGATGGTGCTGTGGGATTTACAATTAACTACAGGTTTCTACTTTGACTGAGTGGATTTGAAATGGCTATGAGGTATACAGGTGAAGAGGTAGCTGCTCTTTGAATATATGAATCTAAAGCTTTGCAGAAAGGTCATAAGCATACAGATGAGAGCTGAAATCAGAGGAACAGATTAGATCATGTTATAGATTAAGGTCAAGAATGGAACCACAGGAATGCCTACATTTAGACAATGAATTTAAAAAAGAGCCCCCAAAGAAAACAGAAAAGAAATAGAAACACGGGAAAAGAACAATAGCATAAGGAGTTACTAATGACAAAGAATAGAACTTCAAGAAGGGAGTAATGAACATTTTCACATTAAGCAGAAAGGTCTAGTAAGGAAAGAATTGAAGAATAATGGTGAGGAGAGGAAAAGTGGGTGGAGAAGAGAATATGAAAAGGGAATAAAATATACTAGTAGTGAGAAGGTGCCTGTGGGAGAAAAATGAAAAAACACATGGTTAGAAGAGCAAGTAGATCACTCCAGTCAGGATCAGAATCTTTATTGCGCCTGAATTCTTGCCACTCTTTCTCAGCTCCTTTGTTCATCCTCTCTCCTTCCCACTGCTATCAATCTAAATCATATCTTCCTCTATAAAGATTTTCTGAACCATGATGTTTGGCTCCTCTGGTTACCAAAAATACGTACACAAAAATCCATGTCTGCAGCCTCTTGCAATGAAGTATTATTAACCTAAGTAGTTATACACTTGCCCCTTCAGGGAAAATAGTATATCTTCATTTGTATTCCCAAGAATAACTAGCCTAGCACCTAAGATACACTTAAGTCATACTTAGTGACCGAATGATATAACTACATGATACTAATTTAAAATACTTCCTTATGTACCTATGATATAACATGAAACCGTGGTAATACCTATATTTTATTAGTAAGAGTCATCTAAACCTTTCTGGGTCTCATTTTCTAGAAAACCAACAGACAGACTTATATGGACTCAAAAGTCGTTACTTATCGAAAATTCTATGATCCCATGAGTATTATCAACCTTGTATTCAGTAAAAGCAAAATAGTATATACATAAGCCAGTATGTTTTATAAAATATGAACTTCCTAAGAAAGAGATTTGGGATATTTTTACTATTTACCATTTGCATCTGATTTTGCTGGGAGAGCCTTCTTTCTTATCTTGTCTACAAACTTCTTCCTAGCTTCATTTCTTTTGTGTTTTTTCCCAACATAATGTTGTTGAGCCATTAATGGACTATTGAAGGAAGCAGGACAGAGCTTGCAATACTTGTTTGGATTATTCAAATCCAAAGCACTGCTGGAAGAGGAAGGCATAGTCTTGTCTTTAATCCCACCCGGAGGAGGCTTGACAACAAGGGGCTTCAGAAAAGTTGACTCTGCAGAAGTAGTAATAGGCACACCTGCTGAAATAGTCATAATGAAAAGTGATCAACATGTGTCCAGCTATTAGAGCTGCATTTATTATGAAGTATTAGGGAAAGTTAGAGTTCTTTAAAAACCTACTATCTCTGGACTTTTTCCATATAGGGCTGTTGGATAAAGGTACTCAGGCTAAAAAGAATTTCCTTCTGTGAGAATAGAAATTTGAATACAAGTCTGTCACCAAGTTTCTCCAACAAAGATACAGGAAAGAATATTCAGCATTAGGCATTTATTTCAAATGAATTTTATTCATTTGAAAAATCAATGAAGGCATAAGAGATGTCTTAGGATGCTTCCTGAAATTAGTGAGGGTAAAAGAGATGGTATCAACTTCTAAGTGGGTGTCTTTCTTGAGTAGCACAGTAAATCACCTATTCAGTCCAGATTTGTGGTGTCTGTATCAAAATAAAATTTATGCAGTTGTTTAAGGCTATAAAATTATATGTTTCCACAATTACAGTTATTTCAGAGCTCTTTCATTTAGTCTCCTCTCTGAGCCCAAATTTATGAATTTTGGGGACTAAAAGATAAGGCTTTAAAAGATGCTTTCTCTTGTAGGGCACACTGATTCTGTCCCTCTTGACTGACAGACAGAAAAACAAATATACAAAAATTAGAGAGACTAGAATAAATTTTAAAATAATTCTGGTTTCATTTATTAAGAAAACTATGTTTTAATGCTGATGAGGCCTACGCTATGAGTTGGAAATTAATGTTGGTAAAATTACCATGCTAGACATGCTTTATTCCTAAAGTGTTGAAGCTAGTGAGAATGTGGTAAATTATTTATTCCAGAGAATTGATCATCTTATTTTTTGTTCTGGCACACAACATTTTCAAAATACAGGCTGGGTTTTCCAGGGTGTACTCTGCCACTTCAGGCCAGAAGTGAGATCTGTGGGTCAGTTCTCTCATGCGCTGGAGGCCCAACATCACTGGAAGGAGGAAACAGCAACGTTTTACAGTTCTCTGTATCTTTGGCATCTAACATAAAATAAGTACTCAATAACTGCTGACTGATAATGCTAGTAGTACTTTTTCTTTATATTCATAGGAAGAAAGGAATGAGCAATCAGGTAGAAGAAGATTCTGTACCTTTTTTTTGGCTATAGTTATAGTCAGAAAATGCTGCAATATAACTATATTATGGTGAAGACATTGGTCTGAACACACACTATGAGATAATGTTTTGGAAAGTACTAAAGCAAAAAAAAAGAATGAGGGCCTCCCTGGTGGCGCAGTGGTTGAGAGTCCGCCTGCCGGTGCAGGGGACACGGGTTCGTGCCCAGATCCCGGAGGATCCCACGTGCCGCGGAGTGGCTGGGCCCGTGAGCCATGGCCGCGGAGCCTGTGTGTCCGGAGCCTGTGCTCCGCAACGGGAGAGGCCACAGCAGTGAGAGGCCCGCGTACAGCAAAAAAAAAAAAAAAAAAAAAAAAAAGAATGAGATAGATGCCAAGGGGAAGAAGTAAGAAGGAGTTAAGACTTTATAATTTGATTAGAAACTGGAGAGCTCAGGTTGCTTATTGTTCTTTCTTTATAGCAACATAGCAAATAACTTGCTTTTATTTGGATTTAATAAACTGAAAAGGAGAGGTCGCAACATTTCTTAAAATTCAGCTAGCAATTATGATCTCTATATTAAATTACAAGGATACAGAAAGAGATTAACTGGGCAGAAGAAGAACCAAGTTACTGCGGCAGAGTAAAAGTGTCTCCAGTAAAAAATGGATGGCAGAGATGGGAGAAAATTATAGAGAGACCCTGTATTGAAGCTAAAGAGGTGAATGTCATCTTACCCATCTCTGGCTGAAATTCTGATGGAGATACCTGATCATGCTCCTCCATTAATTGCTTCAGTTTTTTAGCATGGACTTTCCCCACATAGTGAGACTGAGCAACAACTGGGGAGCTAAAAATCATGTTGCAGAGATCACAAAATGTGTTTCTGTATACGACTTCACTCCTATGCATCTGAAATAAGCACAATCTTGTTAGAAAGATTCAATAACTCAAAGTTTCGAATTACAACATCAACAAAGGCCACTCACCTGAAAATTCCTAACATCCATCTTCATTTTCTTACCAGGCACTTCATTTTGTTCCCCATGCATTTGAAAATAAAACCTAACATTTTGAGCATGTTTTTCACTCTGAAAAAATGATATAATATGACTTTGTTTATTCAATAACAGAGGTACCCCAAATTTACACCTCTTCAAATTTGAGGACAGTACTCGTGAATTGAAATATATTTAATGTGTACCAAGTTTACGAAAAGGCTTCACATGCTTTCAAATCTCTAAATCTCAGTTAAAATGAAAATAATGCTGTAATTTAGAGTCCAATAACTTCTAGGTTTTTGTTTTTGACAGAGACTCCTAATTTTTTTTTGCCTAATATCAAACTTCTTCTTCTTCCTTAGTTACACATCTTAGGCAATATACCCAGCTAAAAGACTGCATGTTCCAGCCTCCTTTTCAGCAAGATGTAACCTTGTGACTCTATTCTGGCCAATAAGATGTAATCTGAAATGCTGGGTAGAACTTCTGGGAAGCCTCCTAAAAGGATGGAGGATGAACCCTTCTTCTAACCTTCTTCCCTCCTGCTTCTGGAATTAAGATTTAAAGGTCATCTGGGACTATGGGGGATCTTGAGGACAGAGGCTAGTTCATCAGAGTAGAAAGACAGAAAATGCCTAGATCTCTGATAATGTTATGGAGCTGTCACATCAGCCCTGTACTGCTTACCTCTCAAATTCTTTTATGTGAGGAAATTAACCATTCTAGGTTAGGCACATTAGAAAAATCTCTGAACAAATGTATAACAAAATATATGATAACGAAAATGTTGGTGTAAATAGAAGGGAAACTAACATTCCTGAACATATACTGTGAGGCAACTACTTACTCTCTCTCTACAGCATTTTAAATTGTGAAATATATACATATAGAAAAGCACAGGAAATAATATAGCTGAAGTACATACCCACTGCCCAGTTTTAACAGATATTATTAACATTTTTCTATATTTGTTTCAGATCTCCTTTTCAAAAGAGGTAAAGTTTTACACATACAGTCCTATCTCCTCATGCCAACAATCCCTCCCCTCCTCAGTCTCTCTCAATAGGTAACCACTATCTTAAAGTTGGTCTATATCATTTCCTCTATGCTTCTCTTCTTTTACTAGATATGCATGTACCCATAAACAGTATTATGTACTACTGTCATTTTTTTAATTTTATGAAAATGGAATCAGTCTATTCATATCCTTTTCAACTTTTTATAACTCAACATTATGTAAGATTTGCCCATATTGATACATATAGCTCTAGTTCATTCATATTACATGCTGCATAATATTCCACTCCATATGCTACCCATCAAGTCCCCTACTGAAGGCAGTTATGTTTGTTTATTTTGCTATCATAAGCATTTCTGCACTGAACATATGTAAACATATCTCCTAATATAATGTCCAAGAGTTTCTTTAAAGTAGACACCTAGATATGGACTATTTGGCTTATAAGGTATGAGAGTTTTCAGCTTTAATAGGTATTATAAAATTTCTCTCCAAAGATGTTGAAGCAAGCAACTATATTCCAATAAAAATTAATTAAAAAAGATGTTGAAGCAGTTTACAACTCCAAATGTAGCATATATGAGTGATTTGTCTTCCTATATTCTCCTGAAGTGTTAAGTGCTGTTAGATTTCAATTTTTGCGAGCATGATGGTTTTGATAAGGTAGTTCATTATCACTTTAACTTGCATTTCCCATATGATCACTTCTGAAGTTAAGTATCTCTTCTATAGCCTGTTTATAACACTTTCCCATTTTTCTATTGGGTTGTTTCTTGTTCTAATTGATATATAGTTCTTTATATATTCTAGATACTAATCCTTTGTTAGTTATATCGGTTATAAATAGCACTCAATCTGTGGCTTGTCTTTTGACTTTATAATGAGTTTTTTGTCATATAAATTTTCCCTACCAGGTATCATGGCATATTTTAAAGCTATACTAATAAGGTGAAATTATCATAGAGACAGGCTAACAAAGCAATACAATAAAACATAATGACATTATAAATATATATATATATATGTATATGAAAATTAACTTATGATAGAGATGCCACTACAAATCAGTGAGGCAAGGATGGACTGTTTAAATAAATATTGCTGGTATACCTGGCTATCTGTATGGAAAATAATGTTACCACCATCCATATGTGAAAATCAATACCAGATGGATCAAACACTTTAACCTAAAAAATAAAACTTTTAAAAGTATTAGAAGAAAATAGACAGAAATATCTATATGACAAAAGAACAAAGAATGGTTTCTTAAACATGTAAGTATAAATACAAAAGGAAATATTAATAAGTGCAACCTCATTAAAATTCAAAACTTCTGCAGTACTGTCCTATTTTACATGTACAATAAATACTATGCTGAGATAGTCTGACACTATTAACCAAGCTGTATACTAAAGAGAAAAAAAAATCACCTTTTCAAGTAGGATATTTGCACAGAAGTGCTTTCAAATATATGGAAAGTCATGTATAATTTTGATTTGATTATTTAACAAGCTTAAGTACCAAACTTACAGATGGCGCTGAAATTTAAATTAAAAAATATGCTACAACATTACATAACATAATGCTTTATAGCCATTAAACTATTATAGAAAAGTAAAAAGACGTAATGATAGGACAAAGTGTTCAGAATATGTTCTTATATGAAAGAGCAAGTGCAAAACAACATACAATTCTCTTTTGTAAAAATATGTGTGTTTAGAAAGCATACTGGAATCATATAAACTAAATAGAAGTTAATTAAATGATGCTTACTTGCAACAGAATTATGATTGATTCATATTTTCTTATATTTTTGTATATATTCTACACTGAATAGTACTTCATAAGCCCATAAAAGTGATTTTTCAAATTTAAATTCAAATGGTTCCAACCACAGTTATCACAGAGCCCCTTGATTATGTGTCTCTCTTTATTAACACTAAATCTTTGAGCTTCGGGGTCCCAGGATATGCTAGGCACAATCACATACCTGATTTCACTTAATTCTCACAAGTATAGTAAGAGAGATCTTATGCCCCCATTTTGCAGGGTCAAGAACCATGCTCAGAGAGGTAAAGTGACTTGCCCAGGGTTTCACAACAATGGTGGAGTTAAGACTTGAACCTACGTCCTCTTAATCCACGGCCAACACAATTTCACTATCTGTAATTACAGTAATTGAATCCCAATCAACCTAAGGGCTGAAATATAGTTTCCAATAAGATGAGCAATGGGCAAAACAAGATGAGGTGTTTAAAAAAGTAGAACTGGCATTGTATTTCTTTTAAGTAAATGTATCTAGTACTTTTGTTAACACGGATACCAGATATGAAAATAAATCCAATAGTTCATAATATGATGTAGAAATGGGAGACAACACTAAAAGAAAGGAAAGAACACTGGATATGAAATTAGAAGAAATCATTTTTAAGCTTAGTCATGCCAAGATTAGCTATGCAGAATCACTATCCCTCTGGGTTTCAGTTTTCTAATCAATAAACTAAAGAAGTAAGGACATTAAACATTCCTCTTTTAACTCTAGAATTCTATGGTACTGTGCTTAAAAACATGTAGCTAAATCAAGTGCAAGACTAGTTCATTTTGTTTTTATCCTTCATTTACTGTAAAGGAAAACTCGAGTTCAATAATATCCCTTGATTCACATTAACTATTTCCTACTCAAGCTTTATAAAACTCCCCTTATATTTACTACAAGGACACGAAGGATATAGTGGCTTGATAGATACAAATGGAGGCAGAATGATGTGAAGAAAAGAAAACATGCTTTGGAGTCAAAAAGACTAAGTTTAAACCTGAATTCTCCAAACTTAAGCTAGTAAGTTACTGTACCTCTCTGAGCCAGGCTCCTCATCCATCAAAGGGAAATAGTACACAGGATTCTCATAAGAATCAAAAACAGATAATATATGAAGTTTATCTGCTATATTTAAAAACCTATTTCAGATTCTATTCCCATTATTTTTAACCTACCTCATAATGTGAAATCCTTTGTGATTCAAACTGCAGCACTACTCCACATATATTACAAAAATTATCTGTAAAAAGTTCAGTCTTTTCCTGTTCTTTCCAAGTCATATCTATGAATAAAATAAAGGGTAATGAGACTACATATCACATAAATGAATATTTAGAAGTATCATTTTCATTCTTCAACTACATATTGTTTTATATACCACCTCAAACCTGAGTGCTTGTGAGGCTACAGTAAAAGCTTTTTGCTTATTGAGTATGCAATTTAATATGAGCATAGTAAATATGCCTCTAATGTAGGATATAACAAGAGTTATTTATTTAACATGATAAGCCTAGGCAATACCATTCCAAACGAAAAGTTATGGGGGTACCAGTAACTTCATGAGCTTCGTAGACTGATTTGGGGCACCAATAATGAGTGGCAGGATTAAAAAACCAAGCCTTGGAATTTGTGTTTTACAGTAGACAATCCTTAAAAAGGCATTGTTATAAGACTGTCACTTATCTGGAGCTATGGTTCCAATGTTATCTAAAAATCACACGGAACCACAAAAAAACTTTGCCCATAGTAGGCAAACATTTTCCATTGTTGTACAAACATTAGTAGACTCATCTGGCCAAACAAGTCTCACAGAATCCCCCAAAGCTATAAAGTAATGTTCATATAATAACATCTAGAAGTGTTATTTCTAAATGTTTCTCACTGTAATAAATAACATATGCCAAAACTTTCTGAATTTACACTTGAGGTCCACACTTCTATCTAAACTTCTTAACAGCTGCAATGTATTCCCCCAAAATTTATTAATGCATCTATAAGGTATAAATCTCAAAACATCAAAATTTTGCTTGCTATTTGGCTATTTAAGTGAATAAGCTGATACCACACATACTTTCACAGAGAAAGGCCAATGATATATTAAATGGATAAAAAGTTGTAGAATAAATACATCAATTTCCAACACTAACAAAAATTAAATATACATCACATATAAAAAATATGGAAAGATATAAATTAAATATAAAAGTGATTAACTTTGGGAAGCAGGGCTAGAAAAGGAAGAAAGGGAGAACATTTAACATTTTATTTTCTGTACAACTGTTTTCTTTCAATTTTTGCAAGAAGTATGTAGGACTTTCTATTTAAAGAACCTTTAGAGGTATTTATTTTAAAAGTTATGTTGGATATCTGCAACTAAGCTTTGTTTTCAGTACCACTGTATGGACTAAAAATGCTTACTTAAATTGCATGCTCAAGATAATAATAACTGTAACTAGGAACATGTCAAAAACAAGGTGATGAACACTTAAAAATTTATCCCTATAATATATAGTATCCTCTCTGAATTATTTTTAGGTTGTTTTAAAATATATGATTTCTCTAACTTTGACTCTTAAAGTCAGCAAGGTAGAGAGTTTACCTAAAATGTATTTCAGGACTTCCCTTGTTTCAGAATTAACTACTATATGCAATCTGAGCATAGTGATAAGATATTGAACTTCCTATTAAATTCTTTAATAATAAGTAAATATTATCATTTGGTGGCAATATAACTTGTTACAGAGGGAAAGTTTCCATTAAGAAGACAAAAGGAAACTACTAATTTAGAGGTTCAACAATTCCTAAAATTTAACACTCATTTATTTCCTAGATCAACCTTTAATTCCAGATTTCCCCACTTCTAATAGTCAAAGTTTGACACTGACACTCAAGTTGGGAAATATGAAGGCTAAGCTTTTTGTGTGTGTGTGGTATGCGGGCCTCTCACTGTTGTGGCCTCTCCCATTGTGGAGCACAGGCTCCGGACGCGCAGGCTCAGCGGCCATGGCTCACGGGCCCAGCCTCTCCGCGACACGTGGGATCTTCCCAGACTGGGGCACGAACCTGTGTACCCTGCATTGGCAGGCGGACTCTCAACCACTGCGCCACCAGGGAAGCCCAAGGCTAAGTATTTTAACCTAGCCTTTCATTACTGGTGACCCAGATAAATTTCCATGAAGTCCATGAAGTTACTGGTACCCCTACAACTTTTCCTTTAGAATGGTATTGCCTAGACTTATTGCCTTTGACTCATTTTCTCAAACAAGATCTTGGTCTGTTTTTCTTTATTAAATGGCATAATATTCCAGACTCAAAATCTCAGCCATTCTGCTCCCCAGCAAATCACTGTTTCATGTCAATTCTAGCTTATAACGTTATTTGATATCCATCTCTTCCTTTTAATTCCCCATAACACTACCCAAGGTCAGGCCCTCAGTGTCTTGCACATCATTTAGCTTTATTGGTATTTACTGAGGTTAGTTTCAAAGTACTATGGTACACATTTTGGAAAGAGATAAGAAAAAAGGAAGAGCACTTATTGAAGGCCCTCTATGTGTAAACAAGATAATAGCTTACCCCTTTAGTTCTTTAAACAAGTCTGCAAGGTAAGCAATATTTCCCACATCTGGAAGGTTAGGAAATTAGGATTCCCTGAAATCTGAATAACTTGTCACATGTGTATTTGTTGGAGCAGAACTTTGTTTTACCTTGACATTTTTCCATTATAAATACATGACTGCTCCACATATTGGAAATGACACAGCAAGTGAATAACTCCTAATCTCAAGGAATTTACAATTTAGTAAGGAAGATGTGTATAGAAAGAACCATGGGGACTTCACTGGTGGGCCAGTGGTGAGAACTCCACACTCCCAATGCAGGGGCCTGGGTTCAATCCCTGGTGGGAGAACTAGATCCCACATTCCACAACTAAGAGTTCGCATGCCACAACTGAAAGATCCTGCATGCTGCAACGAAGATCCTGCAGGCCACAATTAAGATTCTGCGTGCAGCAACGAAGATCCCACGTGCCACAACTAAAGATCCCCGTGCCGCAACTAAGACCTGGTGCAGGTAAATTAATTAATTAATTATTTTAAAAAAGAACTATGATTCCAAGATCAAAATGTCATAAGTGATATAAGACATAAGGTACAGTGGATTCCTGCTGAGGAGTTTGGGAAAAGCTTTCTAGAGGTGAACAGGTTTTGAACTAAGCTTTAAAAGATGAATAAAATTCAGATAAAAAGAGTGGAATAAAGGTACCTGGGGGTACACAAGAATATGAAAGAGAATAATTGAAAGCTTGGAATGAAGCCAAATCATAATTGGCTTCATTAGGGCATTTGGACTTAATTCTGCATTCAAAAAAGGAAAAAAAGTGATTAAAAAGGGATATAAGAGGAGCTTCAAGATGATGGAAGAGTAAGATGCGGAGATCACCTTCCTCTTCAAAAATACATCAGAAATATATCTACATGTGGAACAACTCCTACAGAACACCTACTGAACGCTGGCAGAACACCTCAGACCTCCCAAAAGGCAAGGAACTGCCCACGTACCTGGGTAGGGCAAGAGAAAAAAGAAAAAAACAGAGATAAAAGAATAGGGACGGGACCTGCACCACTGGGAGGGAGCTGTGAAGGACGAAAGGTTTCCACACACTAGGAAGGCCGTTCTCGGGCAGAGACTGTGGGTGGCATGGTGGGGGAGCTTCGGAGCCACAGAGGACAGCGCAGCAACAGGGGTGCGGAGACAAGCATGAGACGCTAAGGCTGCTGCTGCAGCCAACAAGAAGCCTGTGTGCAAGCACCGGTCACTATCACCTCCCATACCAGGAGCCTGTGCAGCCCACCACTGCCAGGGTCCCGTAATCCAGGGAAAATTTCCCCAGGAGAACGCACGGCGCGCCTCAGGCTGGTGCAATGTCATGGGGGCCTTTGCTGCCGCAGGCTCACCCCACATCTGTACCCGTCTCTACCCTCGGCCTGAGTGAGCCAGAGCCCCCGAATCAGCTGCTCCTTTAACCCTGTCCTGTCTGAGCGAAGAACAGAAGCCCTCAGGTGACCTACACACAGAGGAGGGGCCAAATCCAAACCTGAACCCCGGGAGCTGTGCTAACAAGGAAGAGAAAGGGAAATTTCTCCCAGCAGCCTCAGGAGCAGCAGATTAAATTTCCACAATCAACTTGATGTACCCTGCATCTGTGGAATACCTGAATAGACAATGAATCATCCCAAATTGAGGAGGTGGACTTTGGGAGCAATGATATGTATATTTTTCTCCCTTTTTCTCTTTTTGTGAGTATGTATGTGTATGCTTCTGTGTGTGATTATTGTCTGTAGAGCTTTGCTTTTACCATTTGTCCTAGGGTTCTGTCTCTCCGTTTTTCTTTTTTCATTACTTAAGTTTTTTTTCTCAATAATTATTTTTTTAATTTGTTTTATTTCATTTTTTATTTATTTTACTTTACTTTATTTTATCTTCTTTACTTTATTTTATTTTATCTTCTTCTTTCTCTCTTTCGTTTCTCCCTTTTATTCTGAGCCGCATGGAGGACAGGCTCTTGGTGCTCCACCCAGGCGTCAGTGCTGGGCCACTGAGGTGGGAGAACCAAGTTCAGGAAACTGGTCCAAAAGAGACCTCCCAGCTTCACGTAATATCAAATGGAAAAAATCTCCCAGAGATCTCCATCTCAATGTCAAGACCCAGCTCCACTCAATGACTAGAAAGCTACAGTGCTGGACACCCTATGACAAACAACTAGCAAGACAGGAACACAACACTATCCATTAGCACAGAGGCTGCCTAAAATCATAATAAGGCCACAGAAACCCCAAAACACACCACTAGACGTGGACCTGCCGAGCAGAGAGACAAGATCCAGCCTCATCCACCAGAACACAGGCACTAGTCCCCTCCACCAGGAAGCCTAAACAACCCACTAAACCAACTTAGCCACTGAGGACAGACACCAAAAACAATGGAAACTACGACCTGCAGCCTGTGAAAAGGAGACCCCAAACACAGTAAGTTAAGCAAAATGAAAAGACAAAGAAACACACAGCAGATGAAGGAGCAAGGCAAAAACCCACCAGATCTAACAACTGAAGAGGAAATAGGCAGTGTACCTGAAAAGAAGTCAGAATAATGATAGCAAAGATGATCCAAAATATTGGAGATAGAATGGAGAATATATAAGAAACATTTAACAAGGACGTAGAAGAACTAAAGAGCAAACAAACAGTGATGAACAACACAATAAATGAAATTAAAAATTCTCTAGAAGGGATCAATAGCAGAATAACTGAGGCAGAAGCATGGATACGTGACCTGGAAGATAAAATAGTGGAAATAACTACTGCAGAGCAGAATAAAGAAAAAAAAATGAAAAGAATTGAGGACAGTCTCAGAGATCTCTGGGACAACATTAAAGGCACCAACATTCGACTTACAGGGGTCCCAGAAGAAGAAGAGAAAAAGAAAGGGACTGAGAAAATATTTGAAGAGATTATAGTTGAAAACTTCCCTATTATGGAAAAGGAAATAGTTAATCAAGTCCAGGAAGCACAGAGAGTCACATACAGGATAAATCCAAGGAGAAACACACCAAGACACATGTTAATCAAACTATCAAAAATTAAATACAAAGAACAAATATAAAAAGCAGCAAGGGAAAAACAACAAGTAACACATAAGGGAATCCCCAAAAGGTTAAAAGCTGATCTTTCAGCAGAAACTCTGCAAGCCAGAAGGGAGAGTCAGGACATATTTAAAGTGATGAAGGGGAAAACACTGCAACCAAGATTACTCCACCCAGCAAGGATCTCATTCAGAATGATGGAGAAATTAAAACCTTTACAGACAAGCAAAAGCTAAGAGAATTCAGCACCACCAAACCAGCTTTACAACAAATACTAAAGGAACTTCTCTAGGCAGGAAACACAACAGAAGGAAAAGACCTACAATAAACACAAAACAATTAAGAAAGTGGTGATAGGAACATCAATATCAATAATTACCTTAAATGTAAACAGATTAAATGCTGCAACCAAAAGACATAGATTGGCTGAATGAATACAAAAATAATACCCGTATATATGCTGTCTACAAGTGAACCACTTCAGACCTAGGGACACATACAGACTGAAAGTGAGGGGATGAAAAAGGATATTCCATGCAAATGGAAATCAAAACAAATCTGGGTAGCAATTCTCATATTAGACAAAATAGACTTTAAAACAAAGACTATTACAAGAGACAAAGAAGTACACTACATAATGATCAAGGGATCAATCTAAGAAGAAGATATAACAATTGTAAATATTTATGCACCCAACATAGGAGCACCTCAATACATAAGGCAAATACTAACAGCCATAAAAAGGGAAATCAACAGTAACACAATCATAGTAGGGGACTTTAACACCCCACTTTCACCAACGGAAAGATCATCCAAAATGAAAATAAATAATGAAACATAAGCTTTAAATGATACATTAAACAAGATGGACTTAGTTGATATTTAGAGGACATTCCATCCCAAAACAACAGAATACACATTCTTCTCAAGTGCTCATGGAACATCCTACAGGATAGAACATACCTTGGGTCACAAAGCAAGCCCTGGTAATTTTAAGAAAATTGAAATTGTATCAAGTATCTTTTCCGACCACAACACTATGAGACTAGATATCAATTACAGGAAAAAATCTGTAAAATATACAAACATATGGAAGCTAAACAACACACTACTTAATAACCAAGAGATCACTGAAGATATCAAAGAGGAAATAAAATAATACCTATAAACAAATGACAATGAAAACACGATGACCCCAAACCTACGGTATGCAGCAAAAGCAGTTCTAAGAGGGAAGTTCATAGCAATACAATCCTACCTTAAGAAACAAGAAACATCTCAAATAAAAAACCTAACCTTACACCTAAAGCAATTAGAGAAAGTAGAACAAAATACCCCAGAGTTGGGGCTTCTCTGATGGTGCAGTGGTTGAGAGTCTGCCTGCTGATGCAGGGGACACGGGTTCATGCCCCGGTCTGGGAAGATACCGCATGCTGCGGAGTGGCTAGGCCCATGAACCATGGCCGATGAGCCTGCGTGTCTGAGCCTGTGCTCTGCAATGGGAGAGGCCAAAACAGTGAGAGGCCCGCGTACCACAAAACAAAAGCATAAACAAAAACAAAAGCAAAAAAAACCCAAAGTTAGCAGAAGGAAAGAAATCATAAAGATCAGATCAGAAATAAATTTAAAAAGAAATGAAGGAAACGATGGCAAAGATCAAGAAAACTAAAAGCTGGTTCTTTCAGAAGATAAACAAAATGGATAAACCATTAGCCAGACTTATCAAGAAAAAAAGGGAGAAGACTCAAATCAATAGAATTAGAAATGAAAAAGCAGAAGTAACAACTGACACTGCAGAAATACAAAGGATCTTGAGAGATTACTACAAGCAACTCTATGCCAATAAAATGGACATCTTGGAAGAAATGGACAAATTCTTAGAAATGCACAAGCTTCCGAGACTGAACCAGGAAGAAATAGAAAATATGAACAGACCAATCACAAGCACTGAAATTTAAACTGTGATTAAAAATCTTCCAACAGGGGCTTCCCTGGTGGTGCAGTGGTTGAGAGACTGCCTGCCGATGCAGGGGACACGGGTTTGTGCCACGGTCCACGAAGATCCCACATGCCATGGATCGGCTAGGCCCGTGAGTCACGGCCACTGAGCCTGCGTGTCCGGAGCCTGTGCTCCGCAATGGGAGAGGCCACAAGAGTGAGAGGCCCACGTACCGCAAAAAAAAAAAAAAAAAAAAAAATACATCTTCCAACAAACAAAAGCCCAGGACCAGACGGCTTCAGAGGCGAATTCTATCAAACATTTAGAAAAGAGCCAACAGCTATCCTTCTCAAACTCTTCCAAAATATAGCAGAGGGAGGAACACTCCCAAACTCATTTTATGAGGCCACCATCACTGTGGTACCAAAACCAGACAAAAATGTCAAAAAGAAAGAAAATCACAGGCCAATATCACTGATGAACACAAATGCAAAAATCCTCAACAAAATACTAGCAACCAAAATCCAACAGCACATTAAAAGGATCATACACCATGATCAACTGGGGTTTATCCCAAGAATGCAAGGATTCTTCAATATATGCAAATCAATCAACGTGATACACCATATTAACAAATTGAAGGAGAAAATCCATATGATCCTCTCAATCAATGCAGAGAAAGCTTTTGACAAAATTCAACACCCATTTATGATAAAAACCCTCCAGAAAGTAGGCATAGTGTGAACATTCCTCAACATAATAAAGGCCATATATGACAAACACACAGTGAGCATCTTCCTCAATTGTGAAAAAATGAAACCTTTTCCACTAAGATCATGAACAAGACAAGGTTGCCCAATCTCACCACTCTTATTCAACATAGTTTTGGAAGTTTTAGCCACAGCAATCAGAGAAGAAAAATAAATAAAAGGGATGCAAATTGGAAAAGAAGAAATAAAGCTGTCACTGTTTGCAGATGACATGATACTATACGTAGAGAATCCTAAAGCTGCTACCAGAAAACTACTAGAGCTAATCAATGAATTTGGTAAAGTATTAAGATACAAAATTCATGCACAGAAATCTCTTGCATTCCTATACACTAATGATGAAAAATCTGAAAGTGAAATTAAGAAAACACTCCCATTTACCTTTGCAACAAAAAGAATAAAATATCTAGGAATAAAGCTACCTAAGGAGACAAAAGACATGTATGCAAAAAATTATGACACTGATGAAAAAAATTATAGTTGATATAAATAGATGGAGAGATACACTATGTTCTTGGATTGGAAAAACCAACATTATGAAAGTGACTCTACTACCCAAAGCAATCTACAGATTCAATGCAATCCCTATCAAACTACCCCTGGCATTTTTCACAGAAGTTGAACAAAAAATTTCACAATTTTTATGGAAACACAAAAGTCCCCGAATAGCCAAAGCCATCTTGAGAATGAAAAACGGAGCTGGAGGAAGCAGGCTCCCTGACTTCAGACTATACTACAAAGCTACAGTAATCAAGGCAGTATGGTACTGGCACAGAAACAGAAATATAGATCAAAGGAACAGGATAGAAAGCCCAGAGGTAAACCTATGCACATATGGTCACCTTATCTTTGATAAAGGAGGCAAGAATATACAGTGGAGAAAAGACAGCCTCTTCTACAAGTGGTGCTGGGAAAACTGGACAGCTACATGTAAAAGAATGAAATTAGAACACTCCCTAACACCATAAACAAAAAAAACTCATAATGGATTAAAGACCTAAATGTAAGGCCAGAGATCATCAAACTTTTAGAGGAAAACATAGGCAGAACACTCTATGACATAAATCACAACAAGATCCTTTTTGACCCACCTCCTAGAGAAATGGAAATAAAAACAAAAATAAACAAATGGGAGCTAATGAAACTTCAAAGCTTTTGCACAGCAAAGGAAACCATAAACAAGACGAAAAGACAACCCTCAGAATGGGAGAAAATATTTGCAAATGAAGCAACTGACAAAGGATTAATCTACAAAATTTACAAGCAGCTCATGCAGCTCAATATCAAAAAATCAAACAACCCAGTCCAAAAATGGGCAGAAGACCTAAATAGACATTTCTGCAAAGAAGATACAGATTGCCAACAAACACATGAAAGAATGCTCAACATCATTAATCATTAGACAAATGCAAATCAAAACTACAATGAGATATCATCTCACACTGGCCAGAATGTCCATCATTAAAAAATCTACAAAGAATAAATGCTGGAGAGGGTGTAGAGAAAAGGGAACCCTCTTGCACTGTTGGTGGGAATGTAAATTGATACAGCCACTATGGAGAACAGTATGGAAATTCCTTAAAAATCTAAAAATAGAACTACCACACGACCCAGGAATCCCACTACTGAGCATATACCCTGAGAAAACCATAATTCAAAAAGTGTCATGTACCAAAATGTTCACTGCAGCACTACTTACAATAGCCATGTCATGGAAGCAACCTAAATGCCCATCGACAGACGAACGGATAAAGAAGTTGTGGTACATATATACAATGGAATATTTCTCAGCCATAAAAAAGAACGAAATCGAGTCATTTGTTGAGACATGGATGGTTCTAGAGACTGTCATACAGAGTGAAGTAAGTCAGAAAAAGAAAAATAAATATCGTATATTAATGCATGTATGTGAAAATGGTACAGATGAACCAGTTTGCAGGGCAGAAGTTGAGACACAGATGTGGAGAACAGATGTGTGGACACCAAGGGGGGAAAACCGTGGTGGGGTGGGGATGGTGGTGTGCTGAATTGGGTGATTGGGATTGACATGTATACACTGATGTGTGTAAAATTGATGACTAATAAGAAGCTGCAGTATAAAAAACAAAGAAAAACAACTAATACTAAACTTTCTTTGGGTCATTTGTATGGAAATACATTAATATAAATGTTTCAGACATTACATGAAATTTCTAAAAATCATAATTATATGTTCTGGTATAATGTTGTAAGTCATAATTCTAGTTATTACTTTCAAATGTATATCTCAGAAATAACTAAATATCCTTGTCAGTTGCATTATTATGAACTTTCATCAAATCTTTAACCGTGGTCATTTTTAAGTCTTTTGTCATTTACAGACAGTTCTGGGTGTACCCTGATGCTTTCACAAAAATGTTCCTATAAAAGGGTTTCATCTTCAAGGTAGTCATGGAAAAGACTCTGACAAGTACAGATTTCTGGTAACTGACTATACTGCTGAAGTGAATGAATAAGCATTTTCAAAACTCTAATGGAAAACTAATGAATTCATAAAAGTGCTAACAAAAGACCAAGAGGAAAAAAAATTAATTACATGGGACTGAGTGAACTGATGAGGATGATTATAATTTTTGTGACCTTCTGTTTGATTAAAAAAAATCCCACAGGGCCTCCCTGGTGGCGCAAGTGGTTGAGAGTCCGCCTGCCGATGCAGGGGATACGGGTTCGTGCCCCGGTCTGGGAGGATCCCATATGCCGCGGAGCGGCTGGGCCATGGCCGCTGAGCCTGCGCGTCCGGAGCCTGCGCGTCCGGAGCCTGTGCTCCGCAACGGGGGAGGCCACAACAGTGAGAGGCCCGCATACCGCAAAAAAAAAAAAAAAAAAAAAAAAAAATCCCACAAGGACTCAGAGGCAAAAAATATGGAAATCAATTTTCACTGCAAAGTAAAGAGCTGTTATAGTGGAGGATTACTGGACTGAATGGCAATATTATGACATAGTATGAGTGTGTTTCATGTTTGGTAATTGCAATCATTGTTGCTTTTGTTGTGGTCATCCATTTACAATGCTTGGTGTCAGTTTATTTATCTCTTGTAAAAATAAAATACGGTGAAAAATAAAACCTATGATTTTGATTTTAAAATTTTAATTATTTTGCCCTTTTTATAAAATCTTCAGTCTATGAGCAAATGAATGTATGTTTCATAGTAGTTTAAAATACTTCATGTGACATTGGAAGATTGTCGCAATTTGGAAAGCAAAGCAAGTATGCCAGTAAGTGCTCAATCAATGAGAAATGTTGTTTATTAGATAACTGCTAAGAATACATTTTATAAATTAACCCATATAATGCTTTATCAGTATTACGGTCTATCTGATGATTGTTAAATATGCCAACAACTTCAAGTGCTAAATAAATTGCTTCAGTCTGGAAAAAAAATTAATTCTAACAGTTGGCTAATTATTCTTCCTTAGTACTAACATTAGATGTATAATATAACGTGTCTTAGTGTGCCTATAGTATTTGAAACACCATGGGCAAAGTACAGATTTACAATAAACGATGGTGCAGCCTTGATAGTTTAGGAGTCTGGCTAGTTACCCTTAAAACTGCTTTTTCCCCAATTATTTTTTTATTTTATAACTTTACTATCAAGCACTACTATTGAGCTCTATAATATAGCTGTGTCCAGTTCGCCTGTATATTCTGGGCACTGAACCAAGTGCCTGGCACAGGTGCATGTGTGCCTGCGCACGTGCACACACACACAGGTGTTCAATAAATGATTCCTGAATAAATGAAGGAAAGGCTATTAACTACGTTTTCTTATGCTGCACTTGAACTTTACTGAATAACATCAAGACAAAGGAAAGTCTTGTTAGGTAATGGCTGTGCAAACAGATCATTAACTAAATTAAATGCCAGCATGTCCTCCAATCTAAAACAGAATCCATTTAATAATTTCTTTTTCTTAAAAGGAAGAGGGAAATAAACAAGAGGGTTTTTATTTTTGTTTTGATTTTTACTATGATCACATGACAACATCAATACTGGATGAAAATTCAGTTTTGAGCCATTAGTTTTGAAAAACTTCACTGAATGAAATATGTAGGGTCCCTCAAAATCTCGTGACTCCCCTTGCCATGAATTTGGGGTAGGTATGTGCTTTTTTCATGTGTGTTCACTTGGCATTTCTTTTATTTGTTGATTGTTTTTAAGTTGATTGCCCAATTTCCCACTTGTAAACTTTCAGAGTTTCTCATCTTCCCTGCTTGGCAATCTCTAATCTCCACTGATATTTGCTCATTACCAACCCCAAGACAGATGAAATCCTCAGGAATGCTGACTACAGTTGAATATGGATCAGCAAATGCTTTATCAAACAACTTTTAATGGTCCTATCTGGAGTGGATTTGTAATAATCTGAATCTTGACAATTTTCTGCCACCTGTTAGAGCCATCTCCTAACTAGGACTTAAAAAAATAAACAAGCAAAAGACATTGGCACACCACCAAGAAACATTTTTCTCTCTTCTCTTTTAGCCACTATCATAACTGGTAACCATTTATGGCCTTTATAAATATCTAAATAAAAATATTTTGAGCCCTAATAGTGTTTTGGACAGTGTACTATATCAAATATGCATCATTTGTTAGGTGAAAATTTAAGAGTTTTGGTTTGGACTGAACAGTTAATGAAGGATATTTACCCAAAATGAAATGGTAAGAGATAATTTTTAGGTAGCAGTTATATTTGGTTTCTCATATCCTAGTAAATTGTCTCAACACTAACAACACAGATTTCATTACTCACTGAATGTCAGGTCATAACTCTCAATGAAGGTTTCTGTGGCTTATGAATCACTGTTCTAGTGCACAGCCATGGAAATGTCATCGAAAGATTATCAATGCAGAACTGCAAAATCATGGTTCATGCTTTCAGATCTGAAATCAACCTCCAGTTTGGCTACTCCAATACCTCTGTTTCAAAAATGTCAAGACCCAAATCCAGGAAGCTTGGGATCTGTTCAGGGTCAGAAAAATCTAGCAGATAAACTAACAACAGAAGCTAGATTCACTACACCAGACCCCTATTCAAGGGCTCTCCTCATTTTTACCAGCTAGCAGTAGTACAGACAGGGTATTGCTGCTACTTTCTGAATTTATATCTCTTAAAGCCATTAATACTTGCATATCAAAGATAATGCAACCAAGCCAGTTACAGAGCCAGGCAAAAAGCCATTTTTCTATAAGATGCTGGTCCTAAACCTTACTGTGAAAAGGCCATGAGAGCTAAACTGAATTGTGATCTTCACCCCTGAAAAACTGTTCCCTCCTTCCTGCTGGTTATAGACAGAAACTTTGGTATAAAAACAAAAAATCCAGGAGATTTCATACTTTCATCCCAGAACAACTGTACAAATGCAGCCTGACTGAATGTACTACATAGTCTTTCAAACGTTGCCTTCAGTAAGAGAGTTAAAAATTTAAAAAACATCATGTTACAGTGTATTTCTAACTTCCATATTTAGTAAGTGCCATTTATGTAATGTGCATATGACAAATATTGTAAGGGATTTTTTTTTTACTGCTTTGCCATTCCTCCAAAGTGAAAGGTGTCAAAGGTTATGGGATATATAATTTAAGAATGTGAAGAGAAAATTATTTTTATGGGATAATTTTAATGCAGTGTCCTCCTAAGAAAAAGTAACTTACATTATTTTACTCTATTTTGGCGTCCACGGTCTTTCACTTTGGAGGCAAATTAGCAGCATATGGTAACACAGAATATACTGGAAATTAATTATGAACTTTACGATGGCAAAATGCTTTACTGAGATCTTCTAGGGTGGACTTGGTCTCAACCACCTAAGAAGCATTTCCAAAACTGCTTTAAAACACATTTCAATGACAAATTTTACAGTTTGCTATTAGTAGGCTGTTTACAAGTATATAATATACTTTGTGTGAACTAAATACCACTTCTACTGAAATAGTCAAGAAATATCTTTTTATGTTAGGAGTAATACCTGTTGGTAGGTACACAAGCACTTATTAAAACCAAAACCACCTTAAAGATGGGCATGAAAACCTTGCTTTATAAGGTCACACCCTCAAATAGCCAAAGAAAATTCTGAAATCTGTGCTTCTGCCTCTCTTCTTTCCTCAGTACAACCCCCTCCACCAGACCCTAGGATCCTAAAATCCAACCGATCCTACCTTAAAGCTCAATATACACTCTAACCTCCCCAAACGTCTATGTTGTCTCTCCTTACGTATACTACTGCAAGTTTCTACACTGCGGGATGCTGAATTTCCCCAAAGGGAGATTTCCTCCCTCTCATTTCTTTGGCCTTTTCTCTCTCATCTCTGCCCCTTCTCTCCATCAGTCCCCCTTCCCTTTCCCTGACCTTCTAGTTTTGCCACACTTTTCTACCTTGCCTCCTCAGCTTTCACCAAATGACATCTCAGCTTCCTACAGAGAACACTAAAGCACCCTGACTGGGAGAGAAATTATGTGGTATTTTTTTTCCCTTCGAACTCCTGCCTTGTGAATACCTGCAGTTCCTTTTCCTGGGGCCATCCTTTTCGGGGCATGGGGAGGTAGGGAAGCCCCTCTCTGCTTCGTCCCTCTGGCACATTAGGGGCTAGAACTGCGGGGTGGGGCGGGGCGAGGTTGGCCTTTACTGCGCCACAGCAGGTGGGGGGTGGGGCGCTAACGAACCGCGCCCAGTCCGATCTCGGACTGACTGAACTGAGGCAGCGAAGAAGATGGGGCCGCCCCCACACGCCGGGACGGGAACTCACCTTCTCTGAGGCAAGGGCGGGTGTCTACTTTAAAACTACTGCCCCCCCTCCCCGCCGCCGCCATAGTGGAGCCGCCAAAGCCGCCGCCGCCGTCGCCGCAGCCACCGGCAGGCGGGCAGGCAGGGGTGGAGGTGGCGGAGGAGGCAGGCACAACCGCTGCCACCGCCGCCGCCGCCGCCGCCGCCGCGCAGGCGGTGTAGGAGGAGGAGGAGGCGGCAGAGACGGTAGCTTCCTTAGAGGAAGACTCCGCCGCCAGCGGTGTGGCTGTACTCCGCGCCGCCGCCATCGCAGCGAGGCGCGGACAATTGCACTTCATCTCTCTCCAGTTAAGTTCCTTTGTCTCCGCCTCCTTCTTAGCCCCGCCCCCTTGCCCCTCTTCTCTCTTTGGCTCAAGCCTCGTTCTCGCTCCTTCTCTCCACCAATAGGAACGCTTCAGATCCGCGGGCCACCCCTCCCCTCCCCCCACGGCTCGGCGTCACCCGCCTCCCTTTGGAGGGGAAGCAACGGAGACCAAGGGCAAAGGGCAAAAAGCGCGGGATGTAAAAGCACGTGGGCCTCACACAGTGAAGCTTCTTCCGTTGGAGGAGCTAATCTAAATCCAATTTAAGGGAAAAAAAATGTCTGGAAAACAATTTATTCCACCCCCAAAATATCTCTAAAATATATCTTCTCCTGCCTTTCTTACAGCCCTCAGTGAACAGAAATAAGCAGAAGCCTTGGTCATGAAGTGTTTCATCGTGGGCCCTAAGGTCCTGCTTAACTATGGATCTACCCATCTAAATTACAATAAAAACCTGGGAATCCAGTACCCAACCAAAAAACTAGAATATTACTTATAATTTGAATCTCCTCACCATCTTTTCCCCAACTTCCAAAGAAACCAATATCTTGATTTATATTATTATTTCCATACCCCTTTTACATACATTCTAGCACATACATGTGTGCCTAAACCATGTTGTTTAGTTTTTTTTCAAATTTAACAAAAATTTATATATTTTTCTAGGTAGCATTTTGGAGCTTGTTTCTTTCACTAAAATTTTGTTTCTGAGGTTCATCCATATAGCTGTAGTTCACTCACTGTCAATGCTGTACAATATCCATCCATTTCTCTGTTGATGGGTATGTGTCATGGTGCATCTGTGCAAAAGTTTCTCTTGGATATGCTCTCCTTTCCAGGCTAACTTCCATTGTCCTATTTCAAGTACTCATCATCTCTTGCCAGACCTATGACATCTGTCCCACTGGTCTCCTTTTCTCTGATCTCAAACCCTCCAATCTTTCCATATTGCTGCCATTTATCACTAGCTCACCTTTGCTTGTTAGACAGTCAAAGGACACACATTTGCACTATTAGTCCCCCCTCTTACTTCCTTATCTCATCCCCTTCCACTGCCCCCACCCCCCGACACTTCTTTTACTTTATTATTTAGCTATATTAAATCTTCTTACAGATTCCTATAAAAACTGTTATTTCATGATGTAATGCTATTGTATACATTGCTCCTTCTTCCTGAAATGCCCCTTTCCCCACATTAGGCACCTTCCTACTGAATCCTTATACACCCCTGGAAACCCAAATAATACATCACTTCTTCCAGGTAACATGCCCTGTCCCTGCTTAGACTTAATTCCGCCCTCCTCTGTGCTACACCTATATCTTGTGCACATTTTTATTGTGTGCCTCTCTTGTCCATAGCCTGGGACCATTTTGAGATAAAAGACAGTTTGTTTTATTTCTGACTTCTCATGGTCCAGCACAGTAAAGTCCTAGGGCAAAGGTCAAAAACCAGTGGTCCCCAAGCCTAGGTCCCTAAGTCCTTATGTCTGGTCCACAGATATGTTTTAACTGCACAATTATTTATTTACTTGCCTGTCAACATTTGAAAGGTGCATTTCATACAAAAGAAAAAAGTCTCTTAAAAGCATTTGAAGATTTGGCAGTATTGGTTGTGTATTCCTGACTGGCAACAACTGGCTGGAGCTGAATAGCAAATTCAGAGACTTGGAGTGCTAGGCTCTTAAGGACATTTTCTAATGCTGTTTTTGTGGTTCAATAATTTACCCAAGATTACCTGAGTCATTAGGTGGTTTCTCTAATGTTCTTTCCTGTCCTTCTCTAAGTTAGTGCAGCATTCACTCATCAAAGAAACTACTGGAAAGATCATGCACAAGAAATATTCCACTGAAATAGCCAGTAGGACAAGGTAAGCATAAAAAGGAGTGTTACTTTATTCCTTCCAATATGCGAGGGGGAATCCCTCAAAAGCATTGTTTCTGAAAATACGAATCACAGTCTGCTGTATAAGAACCATTCAGTCAGAATCTCCTGGGAGCGTGCATCACTCAGGATTCAGTCAGCAAAAGAGAAACTGCACTAGGTATTTCAAACAGAAATGATTTAATATAGGGAATCAGGTATTTTTTAAAAATCAGAAAGGTTAGAGGACTAAAACTCAGAGGACTTTTCCAAATACTGTCAGCTAGTATTGGATAGCCTTTCCATCCCCTTCTATGCTCTCCCCTGTGTTGCAGAAGCTGGAAGCCTATGAATTACATTTCCTAGACTTTTTGGCCAGCAGGATTCTGAATATGGTTTAGGTCTCACCAATGGTAAGCATTTTAGAATAGAATGGAGATAAAAGCCATTCTTTACATGCACTCCAACAGATACAAAACATGAGTTTTTGTGGTGGCCTTAACATTCTTCTGCAAGGTTTGCACCCAAAGGCTTTGGAGGACCTGTAAGATTAGCAGTGGTTTTCTGGAGCCCGCTGACCTCTGTGTGACAGTTACAATTTCCTGTCTTTGGACTATAGCAGTCAACAAATATTTATTAAATTATTGAGTTACTTCTTCCTTCTTAGGCTCTATGGAAAATTCTGTGTCTGCTGTTCAATCAAACAGTAAAAAGAGGGGAGAGGATAATGCATGACGTAAAAGAAAGTAGTTAATTTTCTGCCCATTCCCCAACTCCATTTGGTGACATGCCATAAAACAAAAATGCCACCAAATCTGAGTTATACACTGTGACAATATGCACCTACTTTCCTGTCTTCCTCTTATACTTCTCATTGCTCTCTATGACAGTAATGCTATTAAGTGAATGCCAAAGTAATTTCTTTCACAAGAGAGAGGAGGTGGAATGGGGCAGAGAGTAACAATTGATGGAATCCTGCTATGGGCTAGTCTTTTCCCATAATTTCCCAGTCATCTCACAACAGTGATATTACACTGGGCTCATTAAACCCGTTTAAAGAATGCACTCAGCCTCATGGATGTAACTAACTTTTCCATGGTTTTCAATTTAGTGATTGAAATGGTTTGTTTATATCACTGGACCAGAGGGAGGAGGACAGTATTGGTTGAAATGAGTTTTAACTAACAACTCCCCAAATCATAGAGAGAAGACAGGGGTGGGGGGTTGTGGAAGTGGGTCTAAGGTGGAGGTCAAAAATAAATAGAGTATATCTTTGAATATCTGAGAAATCAATAAGAAAAAGCCTACCAATTGTTATTTTGCTATTTCTACAGTGAAACATAATATGCATTGTTTGGAATAATGTGGGGAAATTAAAAATTCATTACTGCCAAACACGATACACTTAAAGATATCAGAAAATGGAAACAATAATTAGAACATAATTTAGTGGCATATAGCTAGTGTGATTGACATGATAGGGAGGGTGGGAGGGAGGGAGACACAAGAGGGAAGAGATATGGGGATATATGTATATGTATAGCTGATTCACTTTGTTAAAAAGCAGAAACTAACACACCATTGTAAAGCAAATATACTTCAATAAAGATGTTAAAAAGAAATGAATCTGACTAAGTAGAACAGTTATGTTCAAATTTTATCAACAAACAAATCAAAGCTGAAAAACAATGGCAATCAAATATCCGGTTGTTCAACAACAGTAAAATTAAAGAAAAGCAAATAGACACATTGATATGTACAAATAAGAAAGACATAAAATAGCATGTATAATGTGAATTTTTTTTTTTTTTTTGCGGTATGCGGGCCTCTCACTGTTGTGGCCTCTCCTGTTGCAGAGCACAGGCTCCGGACGCGCAGGCTCAGCGGCCATGGCTCACGGGCCCAGCTGCCCCTCAGCACGTGGGATCTTCCTGGACCGGGGCACGAACCCACGTTCCCTGCATCGGCAGGCGGACTCTCAACAGCTGCGCCACCAGGGAAGCCCATGACAAAGTTTTAAACAAAAAATATATGCATATGAACATACAGATATAACAACTGAATTATGTACAAACACATAAAATGTATCTGCAGAATACTAAGAGTATTTCATATTTCTCCATTGTTGAAGGAGTAATAGTTATATAGATAAAATTATGACAGCATAAGATGTATCTCATTAGGAATTGATGTTATAGAAGTATATTTTTATTAATATGAAAGTTGTCAAATTAATATGTAAATGAAAAGGAAGTTATACAGAGACTTCACAGAAACTATATCTGTGTATGCCTAATGTCTTGGTCTCATGGTATACACTTAAATATATTCTCATTCTTGTTCTCTGCTCCCCACCCCCATCACACAGACACACAGACACATACACATACACAGACACACACACACACACACACACACTCACACACACAGAACTCTCTTGTCAGTCTAGAGAGGGTCTGAGGGGAACATCCTACCATGTGATTTAGCATCCAGATCTCTACCAGAATCACTCTTAATGCTCCATATGCTCCATAAACGTGCAGAAAATTCCAGAAAATTCTCACCAGTTGGGAACTATAGGGAAGTGTTTTCCTAAACATAAGTTTATCGTCTATGATGGGTTAAGGGAAGAGCAGTTTATGTATTGGTCACTTAATCACCCAGTGGAGTTTGGAGTCAGGGACAAATTTCAGCGGCACACCACTTGTTTCATGTGCTTTCCTGACTTCTGATTTTTGCATTTTATGTTATCCATCCTCTACATCGCCATGCAGCTCTTGCTTTAAGAGATATCAACTGCCCTCTTAGGTCATATTTAGAGTTTTTCTTTCAGCTAGAGACTACTCAGCATTAAAGTGACAATGAAGTTAAATAAAAGTAACTGCCTAGGTAATAGTATGAGCTAGAAAATTTTTTTAAATTTAGAACTAATCTTACTACCCAGCCAATAATTATTTTCTGTGTGTAAAGAATGTCAGAATACATGTCACTATAGCCATTTTTTTGTTATTGCAAAAGGTTGTATTTCACGTGAGCATTTAAAAAATATTTAGATCTATTATAGAGAGATTTTATGCTACAGGAAGTGTCTGAGAATTTAGTTTGCTGATATCTGGTGTGTGTGTGTGTGTGTGTGTGTGTGTGTGTGTGTGTGTGTGTGTACTGAACAGACCAGATCCACGTCTTTGAAATTCTCTTCAACAGAGCCACTCACAAGTCTTTTCTTCAAGAAAGATTTTCTTTTAAAATAGCTCCATTCTAGAAGTGTTTGGGTGAAGGTCTGAATATTTTTACAGGGTCTTGTAAAACTACTCAAAAGCACCACAGGGCATTTACTTCACTATAATAATGAGTTGGCATTTATTGGGTGCTGAACATGGGGACAGAGGATGTGACCTACTTCAGGTCCTACAAAGACTGATGGGTCTGACTATGGGATACACACTGGCTGACTCTCACTTTAGCACTCAATCTAACAGACCTACTCCCTTCAGTATTTTGTCTTGTCAGCCTCCAGGGACAGCGTAGATGTGAGGTCCCCAGAAGTAAGGATCTTGCAACTCTATAGCAAGTTTATATAGGGATAGTTCACAGAGTCCTTCCCCAAAGACACCTATAGCCTTTTACTTAACTAATTGCACATTGGGGAACAATTACCCAGGCATATTTAGGCTCTTGGACATGGAGTTCTAGTTGACATTGATGCCTGAAGACCTAAAGCATATTTATGGCTCTCTGTTTGAGAGGGAGCATATGAATTATCCCAGGTCTGACTCACTGTGGTTCTAAAAAGTCTATGAAACAATCTGCTTGGCATCTCCCTGATCCACAAATATATAATTAGAGTAAATGTACATAGCAGGTGGCAGGACCTCCACATCGGTTCCTTAGCCTGTGAGGAAAAAGCTATTATTCTAGGGAAATCCAAGTGGAAGCCTCTGAAATTGCTACTACTCTGGCCAAGACAGTAAATTTTTAAAAAATCCTGTGGGGAGTGGCAGAAATTTGTCCCACTCTTAAAGACTTAGAGGATGCAGTGGTAATAATGCCCATCATTTTCCCACTTAATTTATCAGCCTGAACCATAAAAAGTCCAGAGGGACTATGGAGGAGGAGAATAAGCCACCACCAACTGAAACAAGTATTAGCCTCAATTGCAGCTGCCATATTGGTTGTGGTATCTTTGCTAGAGCAGATTAACATGGCTTTAAGTACACAGGACATGGCCACTAATCTAACAAATGAGTTCTTTCCCATCCTTACCATGAAGAACGTCCAGGCACAGTTCACATTCACATGATTTGGACAACCTAATTAATGTAAGCCTTTGTCCCAGAGATATGTTAACATTCCAATTCTATTATAACATAGTTTGAAGAGATATGGAACATGTGGATATTCTGCAGAATATTGCTTTGGTCCACTATATAGATGATATCATGTTAATTGGATCAGATGAGAAAGAACTGGTAGGTACATTTGAGTCCTTAGTAAAACAGATAATGCTCCAGAGGGTGGGAGATAAAACCATCACAGATTCACATCAGTGAAGTTTTTAAGGGTCTAGTCGTGTTGGGCACACAAGGACAATCGTATGAACGTACAGGATGTGTTATAGCATTTTTAGCCATCCATCATCAAGTAGGATAGATAAGACACCTGATAGACCTCTTCAGATTTTGGAGGCAGCATATTCCAACTTGGAAGTACTGTTCTGACACATTTACCTAGTGGTATGCAAGAATACCAACTTTGAGTTGGGCTTAATTGAGTAAAGGCTCTGTAGTAGGTCCAAGTTGGGGTGTATGCAGACTTGCTTCTTGGGCCATATGACCCAACAGATCCTATGATATTAAAGGTAGGTACATGTAGAGGGAATAGATGACGTGTACTTTATGGCAAGCCTCAGCAGGATATTTACAACATAATCTCTGATGTCCTGGAGCAAGGGCATGCCATGTGCAATGAAGAATTAGATACTATTCAAAAAAGACCCCCCAGCACATTATTGGGCCTTGGTAGAGACAAAGCACCTGATCCTTTGACACTAAGTGAATATACAGCTAGAATTTCCCATCATGAGCTGAATACTGTCAGACCCACAAAACCATAAACTTGAGTGGGTCCAGCAATGATTCATTGTAAAGTGGAAGTGATATGGCTGGGATTGGGCATGGGCAGGTCCCCAAAGCACAATTAAACTACTGGTGTGGGTGGCCCAGGCTCCCAAGTTAGCAAAACTGTTGCATCAGAGACTCAAGTCTCAAGTCACACTTGTGGCCATGGGAGATTCCTTATGACTCGCTTGGAGAAAGAAACATTGATGTATGGGTTGGCCCAGTATGCAGGTACAAGCTGAACATGGAATGCTGCTGCACTAAGCTTCGCTCAGAGGTAGCCTTGAAAGACATACATTTTAAGGGTAAAGTTTCCCAATGTGCAGCGCTATAGGGAGAGCATCTGGTCATTCACCTTGGTTCAGAGAGAACTGGCCCAAGGTAAGAATATATATGAATTCACAGGCAGTGGAGAATGACTTGTCAAGTTGGTCAGGGTCCTGGAAGGAGAAAGATAGAATATCCAGTACAAGAAAATCTGGAGAGGAGTTATGTGGATGGACTAATGGGAGTAGGCAAAAAGTGAACATCTTTGTATTGCATATTAATACCCACTAAAGAGCACCTACCACAGAAGACGTACTAAACAATCAAGCAGACAGAATAAACTAGCCAGTTGACCTTAGACAGTTCCTGTTAGAAGCCTACTATAGTGCTAGCAAAATGGTTACTTGAAGGGAGCATTAATATAATTAATGAATTATATTAATCAATTAATATAATTAATGTTCATTAATGAAAATGATGTAGGTTATGTATGGGCCCAACAGTATGTATCTCCTGAATCCACTTCTCTGTTTAGCAGTCCCACTATTATGCTCTGTCACTCTGTCCATCTTTTCCTTTTGGAGACCAATGGAAAATTTTCTCCTATATCATACTATACAATAATTTCAGGGGTTAGGAAAAAAAATGAAAGAAAATAAAATGATAAAAATTATTCTTTTCTTTACCAACTCCATTAGGTAATTTATCCTATAACCACTGAATGTTGAAAACAATGTGAACTGGGACTCGAATGCATAACTGTCTGACTCCAAAGAAATATTTAATACCACTAAATTCTATGACAGTTTGTTACACAGCAATAGATAACTGGAACAGTAGGTATTAAAGTGACTTCTTCATGTGAGGGAGAAAGCAGAGTGAGGCCAGTTTCTGAATGTGCCCAATATGACAAACCTTCTTAGGTTTTCTCATTTTCTCCTCCCAGTGATCATGCAAGGAAGGTTCCATTGCTCCCATTTTGAAGATGGGCAATGCCTGAGTTACAGGAGGTAAATTACATTTTCTGGGATAGGCACGTGCACACACACACACACACATCTGGAGATTATACATCCAAATATTGCTATTGTTTTATCTTGTGATGTGGCAAGGTGAGAGGCAACAACATAAAAATTTCCTCTTATATTGATATATTTTCTAATGCTTGCCTCAAATATATTAATTTGGTCATCAGGAAAAGAACTTGATATACATTTTTAAAATGTAAGAAATGGAGTTTTAAATTGAATCAAAAAATTATTTTGTGTAAATGTATTTCTCTTACATTCAAAGGTGTTAAATATGTATCATTGACAGAAACAAAAATGAGGTTATAAACACCTTTTACCTGCATCTTTTGTTCAGTCATATATCACAGTATATTTATAGTGTTAATATATAGTATATATTTTTTCAATAATATAATATATAATACTATATATTCTCTTAGTATGTCATTAGCTTCTGAACACTCCTTACACCTTTCTCTTCCTCTCCCTCTCTCTCTCTCTTTCCCCAGGGTCTCACACAAACACACACATAAAAACACACAAACACACACACCTTTCTTGTCAGCTGAGGAAAGATCTAGAGAATACTTTTTGTCATGTGATTTAGTGTTTGAGTGCTCTGCCTGATTTCCTGTACCACATAAAACCCCTCATGCCCCTTCAACTCCTTGTTACCTGTCACGTGATGTCCAAGTTATAATTTTGGGCGTCTTCGCCAGATGACACTGACCTGTGACTAAAAACAATATATATAGCAACCTATTTTAAGTATAGATTGTGAAAAAGTATAGAAAAAACCCTAATAGCCATATTCAGTGTTAACCTTTTTCTTCACTCTTAAATTATTATTATGAATGCAAATAAAACAATTTTGTATTTACATTATCACATGGTGCTTTTAGGGTCAGTGGATGTAAAAGGCCTGCAGACAGAGTCCACAGTGTGCAGGGACTTAGGGTCCTTAGCACAGTGGCCTGGATACAGACTGAAGCAGCAGATGCCAGGATGTCAACTACCCACAACCAGAGCTAACCAGTTTCACTTTAGCCACCGAGAAACTTCTCAGACCATCCATTTCTCAGCAGAGGGTCTATGCGGGTCTCTTCATATAACAGTGCCAGAAGTAGGGTACTGGATTGGACAAAATGCAATAAACTTCCCCAGTATCCAATCACTAACCTTTATTCTTTTTCTGGTTGGCTGGGAGGAATACAAGTAATGATATATTCAGCAAACATATAGTGAGAATATGTTAAATGCCAGGATCAATACTGCTTAAGTGATGTGCATTCTCTCTTTTACGCTTCACTACTCTTTTATACGGTGTGTACTTCCACTTCTAGTTCACAGATGGGGAAATAAATGTTTAGGGAGAATACATAACTCTGGTCAATTATCATGCAACCAGCAAGAAGTTTGAAGTCAGGTTTTTATTAAATATGTCTGTATATTGGATCTCTCTCTTTTTTTTTTTTTTCGGTATGCGGGCCTCTCACTGTTGTGGCCTCTCCTGTTGTGGAGCACAGGCTCCGGATGCGCAAGCTCAGCGGCCATGGCTCACAGGCTTAGCTGCTCCACGGCATGTGGGATCTTCCTGGACCAGGGCACGAACCCGTGTCCCCTGCATCAGCAGGTGGACTCTCAACCACTGCGCCACCAGGGAAGCCCTGGATCTCTTTTTGAACATGCCATTTTATTCCTGAACGATTTGTCATCCCCTTTCTAGCCATAAATGGGCACTTCTCACTTATAGGTCTAGGTATACAATATCCAAATGTAACAGCACCTTCAAATTAATGACATATCCCCATTCTATTACCCCATTTCTATCCTGGCACAAATCATGCTGAATTGGTGCCTGGATGAAGGGCAAATAATAGAATGACACTCACCAAAAATTTAGTCTGCCTCCACCCCAAAAGGTTATTCTGTATGCCACAAGGAAGCTTTCCACAAAAGTCTGCTGTCCTTTCCCAATGTGATGGTTTTAAAGTTTGGTTAACTAGAGGTTCCTCTTTCCAAGGAATAGAAGTCTCCACACCTGATACTACTTACAACTGTGTGGCTCTTCCAGTGAAGAAAAATCTTAACTTAGTTCTCTGGGTCAGTATTGCTAAATCGGATACCAACTGTGGATCCACCTCATTACAGTGATACCAAATGAGGAGCCACTACAGGATCTGGGATGACAATGCCTATGACTCTCATCATAATAAACAGGCACCCCAGCACACCAGGGACTATATGCCAAAGGCCCAAAGTTGTGGAACATTCTAGTTCTGCTTGTTCTTGCTGTGCCTTATTTGGCTCATGGTTTGGATGTGGGATTCCACCACTTCAGCTCAGTGCCAAACTGCTTGGGCTCCTTTTTACCCTACTTGTTTGAAGTGTTCAATCAGTTCACAGTTTCCCCATAAGAAGTTACTCTGTAACACCTGGTGGGCAAAAGGCAAATATTCAGCCACTTTTGTAATATTTTTCCAAATGTAAAACTGTGCTTTAAAGTCTTAAAGGTAGCTCAGGATTCATGTCAGGAGCTCCTGGTCCCCCTGCCCCACTAGGCTCCTTACAGGTATCACCCACAAGCCAGTAATGGACAAGGACACAGACAACAAACCATCACCTCAGAAATGATGGCCTCAGCCCAGCATCCCAGCACTTTCAAGATGATGACCTCTGCCCAGTAGATGAACACATCTCAAATGATGATCTCAGCACAACTTGTCAGTCCTAGCCTTGATGCTGACACTGCAAGATGTCCTGCCAACACAATCCAATGTCAAAACCCACCAAATAAAGATTCTGTTTCCAGACTCAACCCTTGGCTCCTCCACCCACCAATATACCCACCTGGATCCCCTACAATTTCCCTAACTGCCCTCTCTTCTCTCTCCTCCTACCTTATCCCTCAATTTCAATCTATGCAGTCCTCTGTTCCCTACCTAGATGATGCCAGTGCCACCATGGTTATTGTCAACTGCTTAAATGAAGATCCTACCCATCCTGCTTACCTACATCTCTATGATTTCATATCCTCTCTTATAACATGTAAGAATACTTTGCAAGGAACTAAAGTCTATTGGCAGGCCCCATTATCTGTCCTGCTACATCAAAGAACTCCTCACAGATTATTTAGATTTGTTCTTGGCCCACTCTTTTCCATCTCCATACACTGCCTTCTTGGTGTAAACTACCACCCTCTAAGTTAGCTGACTTATTCCTACTGGTGCCACATCATTTAATTTCTCCTCTTGGGTACCTAAAACCTGAATTGGGATCCTCACCTCCACTATCTCTTCACAAAGGCCTAAAACTCTACCTACTACTATGCATAGCAGTTGGGACCTGGCCATGATTACTGTACCTATAATCATTCCCACATCATTTTCCATTGTAACCCCCACAACTGCAGTAGCTATGATTTCCCCTTGTCCAACAACCCACACTTCACTCTCCACTATTTCACAGTCATCATTCCCACTTCCTCCTTTCTTTGACTTGCTGGAAAATATTTATGCAACATGTTACCTAAGAGCTAAACCTCTAATAATGCTGGACCTGCTACCTGGTGCTCCAGCCTGGACAACCACTTATACAACTAACCCCTGTCCCCTTGGAGGTGTTTGATGTCCATATTGACTGCTCATCATTTTCTCCTCATCTGGCGCCCCTGCATTTCTTCCCAGCATTCCCTTGCCCTCATTAAATTTCCCTTCATGGACTGTATATCCTTCCTGTCTCCCACCATCAATCAATATTATACACAGCTATGTCCCTCCATTAAGACTATTTGATCCTCACATGTCTGCACTGATCTAAATTTTCCCATCAGAAACCCCACTCTCCAAGCCCCCTTGGGCTACTGATTCTCCTGTGGTACCACTCCTGTTCAGTAGGGTAGCATATTCTACTCCTCCATTCCTCCTCCTTCTGCCTTATGCACATTGACCTTTGTTTTATGCATATTTAGTCTCTGGTCTCGTTATATCCAATTAGAAAATCAACTTCTCTTACCTAGCCTTCCCACAAAAAGTAGCAGCAAATTATATTTTTACCTATTATATTGGGCCTCTTCAAAACCTTTGGTATAACAGGCACAAATTTAGGTATTTTCAATTTATTAACACAAACTCAATCCATATAGGCCACCCAGACAATGGCATCACTTCTAGAAGACCATGTATATCAAGCAGCTCAAGACTTAGAAGCCCTTAATGTGGCATAAATCTCTCTAGCTCCTATGGTAACTGATTAAAAGTTAGCATTGGACTACCTACTGCCATATCAAGGTGAGGTTTGTGCCTTAAAGATGGGCCAATAGTACAGGAAAGGTCTTTGGAATATTCCAACAGATAGAGCAAACCAAATAATAAATAATATTACAAAAGTACTCTAAGAGATTCCCTGGGCCCTGGTTGATTTATTCTCCTGGATTTCTCCTTCTGCCTGCAGTGAAGGTGCTGTACTATCTTTCAGGGAGTTATAATAATTGCTGGTCTGATTATTTTGAGTTGGTTTTGCAAATTTGATCTCTCTCAAGCATATGTTTATCTACAGGAAATGTAGTAGGTTGCTGTGCTAACTCAGACTTCAGGAAAAATTTTGTATCCTAACTGATGTGTGATTTAGTACCAGCGACCTCTAGGCCACATTTCCTATTTGTGTCTGTTGCCTCCTTCAGCATCCTAATAAGGCTCACCCTGCCCACACACATACTCCACAAGCTCTTGCACCCTCTTGATGCCTCTTTTAAACTTTATGCTAATAGCTGTCTCTTAAATCTCATGCCAGTTGGGATTCCATATTTTTTAATTGAAGTATAGTTGATTTACAATATTATATTAGTTTTTAGCTGTACAACATAGTGAGTGATTTGGTATTTTTACAGATTATACACCATTTAAAGTTATTATGAAATATTACTATATTCCCTGTGCTGTACATTATACCCCCATATCTTATTTATTTTATACCTAGTAGTTTGTACTTCTTAATCTCCTTCCCCTATCTTGCCCATCCCTCCATCCTTCTCCCCTCTGGTAACCACTAGTTATAAAATGCCCATGCACTCGCCTCTCTCTCTCTCTCTCTCTCTCTCTCTCTCTCTCTCTCTCTCTCCCCCTCTCTCCCCCCAGACATTTTCCCAAAACAACCATCTTCCTAGCATCTTGCCTCAGGATTTCCCCACTTGTGTGAGTAACACATCTTTGATAGTACCAAAGAATTACTGTCTTGATTTTCAGTATCTGAACCTAATATTTGCAGGCAAGGAGGTTTTATTTTTTAAATATTTATCTATTTATTTACTGAGGTAACATTGGTTTATAACATTACATAGTTTCATGTGTACAACATTATATTTCTACTTCTGTATACACTACAGTGTGCTCACCACCAAAAATTTAGTTTCCATGCATCAGCATATAGTTGATCCCCTTTACTTATTTTGCCCTCCCCACCCCTTCCCCTCTGGTAACCACTACTCTGTTCTCTGTATCTATGTGTTTTTTTTTATTTGGTTTATTCATTTATTTTGGTTTTTTTTGTTTTGTTTTTTATAGATGTCACAGTCGAGATGGTATAACAAGATGGTTTATTTACCCTCCACAACAGCCAAAACAATTGGGATAGGCTGTCCTTCCTCCAACTGGTTTGAGTCTGCCTAAGCAAGCAGGTACACATGCCCAGCTGAATCCTACCAGAGGCCTCTGCTCCCACCCACTGTCCCCAGGCTCCATTCTATATCATTCAATGCAACATATCTGAAAAGGGAGACCACCACCATTTCACATGCACATCTATTTAAGCAATAGGGCAGAGGATGAAGAAAAGGAGATGAGAACTCTGAGAAACAAAGAATACGTTATAATCTGAAAAATCTGTCTTTCTTGGAGAGGAAAATCAAATGGGTGGGGGAATTCTGTCCTTTTGGAGAGAAAAGACAAAAACAGGGGAAAGACTTTTGCTATGATATAAGCAAATTCATCCATTTAATTCAACACACTTACTAAATATCCACTATGTTCCAGGAATTGTACTAGATGTTTGAGAAAGAAAGGTGAATAAGAGAGCATACTCCTTGACCTCAGGGAGTTTATAGTCTGATGGAGTGGGCAGACAAGTAATCAGGCTTAAGATACATGTAAAGAGTGCTACAAAGATATTCCAGGATGAAAGGAGAGAGATCCCTGTTGGGTAATTAACTGAATATAGGGGATTCAGTGAGGCTTCACAGAGAAGTGACTTCTAAACTGGTGTTTAAGGATGAAAAAGAGTGGAACAGTTTGAGGGTATTTTAGATAATATTTCAGAATTCAAAAGAGATGAGCATGCATGATGTCAGGGAGACATGGGAAATTATAGTCCATTCAAAGGTCAGTGGGTGATTGGATTCAGCTGAAGTATAGGGTGTACATAGAGAAGAAGCTAAAGAAGGAAATGTCAGGAGTCAAATCATTAAGAGTCTTGGGTGGTATGCCAAGGGGTCTGGATTTTATTCTTTGGTTGGTGGGAGTTACTGAAGAGGTTAAAGCAGGGAAGTGATAGAATCAGGTTTGTTTTTGAGATATAGCATTTTGATAGCACTGCGGAGGGCAATTTAATTAGGAGACAGGAGAGGCTGGTTAAAAGAATTTAGCAGTGATCTGTATCCAGTGATACAGTTTTATTGATGCAACAATAGCTAAAATTAAGGCACTGACAATAAGAATAAGGAAGAGTGAAAAAATCCAAGTGATAATTGGGAGGTAGGAATTGGCAGCCAAGTGGATGAAGGAGAATGATAAGAAGTGATCAAAAATGACTTCCAAATTTCTGACTTGGACCACGTGGCTGTTTGTTAAGGTAGAAAATACCAGAGGGAAAGAAAGAGAGAGGAAGAGAAAGAAACAGTTTTGGTGGAAGAAGAGGAAAGAAAAAAAGGGGAAGACTTTTATTTTATATGTCCAGTTTGATGAGCTCTGAAGAGTGTCTTAGAAGCAACTGAGTGTGTGGGTCTACAATTTAGAAACAGAATCAGGAGGCTGAGATTTGTGAATCATCAGCTTATAGGTGGCCATTAAGGCTAAGGGCCTGACTGGGCTCATGTAACAAGCTTGTATAAAGTGAAATGAGAATGAGCTAACAATAAAGCCTGCCACAGGAAAGGCTAATATATCAGGGGCAGTTAGAGAAATAAAGCCAACAAGGGCAACTGAGACACACTAGGCACATTTCATGAGAATCACAAGAAAGTGGTGTCACAGAATCAAGGGTAGGAAGTATCAATTGATGAAGAGTTCAAATAAGATAAAGACTGAAAAGTATCTGCTGGAATTAGCCTTGGTAAAGCCATTTTACTGGAGGGATGGGAGGCCTGTAGTCCACAGTAGGTTCAAGAAGGAATGGGAAGTAAAAATGTGGAGATAACTATAAGAGACAATTCTTCTTTAAAAAAATACTTGGTTGTGAAAACAATGACCAAAGAATCTCCATCTTGTTTATTGACTGCAATGAAAAAGCCAGTGGATAGTGAAATGTCAAGGGAAGGAGAAAGGACAATTTAAGGAGGAAGGTCCTAATGTCACAGGAGGGCAGGGGAGTTTCAGACACAGATGTATGATTTAGTTTTGAAAAAGGAGGTCTCCCATTCCACTAAACTTCTAGGGAAGATTGTAAGGATGAGTGGAGATACAGATATTGTCATGAGGGTAGGAGGATGAACTGCAGGGAATCACATGTTCTGGACTCTGTATTTTCTGACAAGTAGATGATATCATTTGATGAAAACAGAGGACTCAAGGACAGTAGTGAATATCTGAAATAACCACTGAGTTAAAGGGGAGAGAGAGCAAATGAGGGACACATAGAAGCATTTCTTTTTTTTTTAATCAATCCATTGAAGCATTTCTAGCTAGCACTGAAGGCCAAGTTGAGACTGTAGAACTGGAGCTTGTAGAGGCACATGTGCTTGGAGATGTGCTATTAAGGAAAATAACTAAGGAAAGCTATGATTATCACCCTCAAGTGAAGTAGGAAAAAATGGACAGTTAAATAAAATTGGTTCGAATGCTACCAAACAAGCGGGTAGAATGGTCAAGAAGGATAGAGGGTTTAGTGCATTGGCAAGAAAGTGGTTAAAGTTATGAACTGGCAAGATAAGGAAAGATATGCAGATGGGAGATTGCTGATAGAGAAAATAAAATGTCAAATACTTGAGGTCTCTATGAGATCATACACTAACTTTAGTGGAAAGAAAGGAAAGATAGGTGAAAAGGTAGGAAGTGGTAATTAGAAAGTAGCACTAGAGTTTAAAATGTCAGAAGTATAGAAGTTATGAATTATGACTGTGTCCAGGATGTGGCCATGAGAGGGTATGCCTGGTACGGAAGAAAGGGGAAGACAACTGGAATTGAGTAAACCAAGAATCTGTGAAGTTAGGGAGTTAGTTGACTTGTATAAGCAGATATTGAAGGCAGTGAAGATGAGATGGATAGGATAGATAGTAAGGACATGAACATAAGGAAAAATGACCAGGGGTTAGCAGACAGTAATGATCAAGAAGGGCAGCTGATTATATAAAATCAGATGGCATGAGAGGAAGTTTTCATATGAGGGTATAAAAATAATGCTCTCGAAGTGGCAACTGGGTCTCAGAGACATATCTAGGAATGTAGTATAGGGGTTTGAAAGAACTATCAACTTTCCCATAGAAGCTGCAAGAAAAGGAAATGTCCTCAAATGAGAGCCAAGTGTCAACTGCAAGAATTCTTCCAAGAGATGGAGATTACATGCAATAGACAGGGTTCAGAGGATGGGAAGTATTCTGGGTATAAAAGTATGAGGAACTGGAAAAGGTAACATTATGGGCAGAGGTAACAGATATGGGGTATGCTGGGACCACCTGACTTCAAAATCAGGAACAAGTGTGGTCTCAGGGGGTGTAGAATAAAAAAGCAAATAGAAGAGGGCTTTGCTGAAATGTTTGGAGGTCTCAGAAGAATTTCTAGTTTAGAGTAACATACTAACTGAGTCAACAGATCCCAAGACCCTCGCTACTAGCAGAGACACAAAAGCAGGCTGCCAGAAAATGGGGAGATGTTGTCTACAATTTTAAAAATATACTTACTCAGTTGTACAGTGGACCTGAGTAGATGATTCCTTCTGGCAAAAAGACCAGCAGCTCCTTAAGGAGTGAAAAGAATTGGGGAGGGGTGCAGTGGAAGAAATTATGTAGAATATAATTTTTTAACATTTTTATTGGAGTATAATTGCCTTACAATGGTGTGTTAGTTTCTGCTGTATAACAAAGTGAATCAGCTATACATATACATATATCCCCATATCTCTTCCCTCTTGCATATCCCTCCCTCCCACCCTCCCTATCCCACCACTGTAGGTGGTCACAAAGCACTGAGCTGATCTCCCTGTGCTATGCGGCTGCTTCCCACTAGCTATCGATTTCACATTTGGTAGTGTATATATGTCCATGCCACTCTCTCACTTCGTCCCAGCTTACCTTTCCCCCTCCCCGTGTCCTCAAGTCCATTCTCAGGTAGGTCTGGGTCTCTATTCTTGTCCTGCCCCTAGGTTCTTCATAACCATTGTTTTTTTTAGATCCCATATATATGTGTTAGCATACGGAATTTGTTTTTCTCTTTCTAAATTAATTCACTCTGTATGACAGACTTTAGGTCCATCCACCTCACTACAAATAACTCAATTTTGTTCCTTTTTATGGCTGAGTAATATTCCACTGTATATATGTGCCACACCTTCTTTATCCATTCATCTTTTGATGGACACTTAGGTTGCTTCCATGTCCTGGCTATTGTAAATAGAGCTGCAATGAACATTGTGGTACATGACTCTTTTTGAATTATGGTTTTCTCAGGGTATATGCCCAGTAGTGGGATTTCTGGGACGTATGGTAGTTCTATTTGTAGTTTTTTAAGGAACCTCCATACTATTCTCCATAGTGGCTGTATCAGTTCACATTCCCACCAAGAGTGTATGAGGGTTCCCTTTTCTCCACACCCTCTCCAGCATTTATTGTTTGTAATTTATTATTTTTTGATGATGGCCATTCTGACCGGTGTGAGATGATATCTCATTGTAGTTTTGATTTGCATTTCTCTAATGATTAATGATGTTGAGCGTTCTTTCATGTGTTTGTTGGCAATCTGTATATCTTCTTTGGAGAAATGTCTATTTAGGTCTTCTGCCCATTTTTGGATTGGGTTGTTTGTTTTTTTGTTATTGAGCTGCATGAGCTGCTTGTAAATTTTGGAGATTAATCCTTTGTCAGTTGCTTCATTTGCAAATATTTTCTCCCATTTTGAGGGTTGTCTTTTGGTCTTGTTTATGGTTTCCTTTGCTGTGCAAAAGCTTTGAAGTTTCATTAGGTCCCAATTGTTTATTTTTGTTTTTATTTCCATTTCTCTGGGAGGTGGGTCTAAAAGGATCTTGCTGTGGTTTATGTCGTAGAGTGTTCTGCCTATGTTTTCCTCTAAGAGTTTGATAGTTTCTGGCCTTACATTTAGGTCTTTAATCCATTTTGAGCTTATTTTTGTGTATGGTGTTAGGGAGTGATCTAATCTCATACTTTTACATGTACCTGTCCAGTTGCACCAGCCTTAGGCGCGCCGTGCGCTCTCCCGGGAAAGTTGTCCCTGGATCCTGGGACCCTGGCAGTGTCGGGCTGCACAGGCTCCCTGGAAGGGAGGTGTGGATAGTGCCCTGTGCTCACACACAGGCTTCTTGGTGGCTGCAGCAGCAGCCTCATCGTCTCATGTCCCCGTCTCTGGGGTCCGTGCTAATAGCCGTGGCTCCGGCCCATCTCTGGAGCTCTTATTCCCCTCTCCTCACGCATCCCGAAACAAAGAGGCAAGAAAGAGCCTCTTGCCTTTCGGCAGGTTCAGAGTTTTTCCCGGACTCCCTCCCGGCTAGCTGTGGCGCACTAGCCCCCTTCAGGCTGTGTTCATGCAGCCAACCCCGGTCCTCTACCCTGGAATCCGACCGAAGCCTGAGCCTCAGCTCCCAGCCCCCACCCACCCGGGCTGGTGAGCTGACAAGCCTCTCGGGCTGGTGAGTGCTGGTTGGCACTGATCCTCTGTGCGGGGGAATCTCTCCGCTTTGCCCTCTGCACCCCTGTTGCTGCGCTCTCCTGCGTGGCTCCGAAGCTTCCCCCTAGAAGTAATATTTGTTCAATGTAAACACTGAACTTTGTTGGGGACCTATGATATGGGCTAAAATGATAAAGGCCACCCTGGCATATATAATCTTATAAAACCCCAGAAAGTCAACTCTGCTGTCTCAACTGGTATCCTTAATCATCATACATGTGTACTTCTAAGGTTTTCCTTCAGCTTCACCCCTGATCAGACCCATAATCATACAAGGCAGTCTGCAGAAGAGTCTTAGATATGAAAAGTGTCCAAATAGCTCTCATATAATTTTTAAAAACCCACAAAGCTTGGTGGAAAAGGTGGGTGTGAGGAGACAATATCTTGCTTCAAGAGATATTTCTGGAATTATTTTTGAGATCTAGACTTTAAAATGAATCTTCTGGAAGATTAGGATGAGCACCCACTCACTTCTGCCAAAGCCTCACTTAGATACGCTTTCAGTACTCTTAGCAAAACCTAAATGGCACAAAACAACCCCCTCATCATAACTCCATGTTAATGTAAGGAAATTAGACATCATCCATCCTGTTGGGCAAGGCTCTGTGATTTCCAAATCAAAACAGAGACTGGCGAAAGAAAACGAGTAAAAGACAGGAAAGACTAGCAGTCCATTAAATACACACAAGATATGGATGAGAATCAATCTGGACTCATCGTTAGCCTGTCACTTTCAGCTCATGGATTACTACTACTTAATATCTGCCCCTCCACCCAACACAAACATTAATACGCATCCTTTTCCACACTACCTCTCTCTGATGGTTGTTTCTACTTTTCTCAAGGATTCTTGTAACAGATTAAGATACTGGGACTTATACAGAGCTTTATAACGGTAATACCTAGTGTTTGTTAGGGGCTTCCCATACATTAATTATATCACACAACAATTTAGTTCAAAAATACTAATGTTATCCCCATTTTTTCAGATGTGGAAGCTGAGAGATCGATTTGCCCAAAGCCACACAGCTAAGTGGCACTATTAAGTGATGGAGCCAAGATTCTCATGCAGATATCCAGGTTGTAGCTCCTAAATCACTGTACAACTGTGACTTTTTTACCTGCTTTTAATGGGAATTGCAAAAAGACAGCATAATATACTGTTTATAATGCTCTTTCTCCTTATAACTTTTTGTTAAGAAGATGCATTACTAATAAAATCACACAATTTTAGTGCTAAAATAGATGGTAACAATCCTTTTTTGTCACTCCTTTTACAGACAGAGAAAATGAGATTGCCAGAGGAAAAGTGACTAGCCCAATAACATAGAGCTCATTAGTGACAGAACTGAGAATCTAACCCATGTCTTTCTTACTGCAAAATCTCACTACCATCCACAAGGTGTTTCCTCCAGTGGCCTACTGCAGTGAGTGCAAGTCCATCAATAGTAACTTCCTCTGCTATAGGTTTTGTGTTAAGCCGTCTGTCTTTTTTTTCTTTTATTGAAGTATAGTTGATTTACAACGTTGTGTTAGCTTCAGGTATTTAAACCATCTGTCTCCATCACTTATTTGCACAAAAAGAAATCCTGCTATAAAATGTATTAGCTAAGCAATTATTTGATGAGACATAGGAAAGTCATTTTTAATGAGGAGGAGGAAGAAAGGAAAGATCTACAACTAGAGAAAGACAGACCAGTGCAGACACAAGAGTTTCTGCCTCAAAAGTAAGGGAACAGAGGAAGGACACTAAATAACTGGAGAAATGAAATCTAAAGAAGTACTAAAGGGAGTACTGGGGTGCTGATAAAGGAAAGTACTCACAGGTGATAAAAAAAAATCTCACTTACCCTTTACTATAATGAATAAAATTTCAAAAATGCTTTGCTATTTACAAAGTTCTTTATGTAAAGTAGTTCCTACAGAGCCTGCCTCTAGTAGGCATTTAATAAATGTTAGCTTTATTTTTATTTTCCTCCTGTATTTACATTCTTGAAAATATTTTGAGATATATCAGGGCAGGCAGTGTTGTGTCTAACAGCAGGCTCTGTCTTATACTGGAGAGAGAATGGACATCAGAGCCTCCAAGACAGGACTTGAATCCTGTTTCAATCACTTAGTTGGTGCTAAGCAGGTGAAGACACAATTCCATCCTGAGAAAGATATTCAGGTTATTTTTTCCCTGAATTTCAATTGTTTTCCCTGAAAATATTCTAGGGAGAGGGCTAAGATGCTTCTGAGAGCTCCCAACATACTGTTTCCAAATTCAGATGAAATATTTATGGGAAAGAGGCGCCAGATTTGTGTTTTTACCTTCTCAGTGCTATCTTGGTAGTGCTTTCTTTTAGCTCTTTATTTAATAAACTCTCAAAGAAATGAACCTTCTCATATCAACTAACACCTTTGGCTAGAATGCAAGCTCACATGCCAATGTGAATACAGAATGCAACAGAGGAAAATGGAGGCGAGAAGGCATGAGTGCTGCATTTTACAATGTATAACTGTTGCTGGCTGACAGCTCATATTTTTTAACCAAAAGCAAGTACTATTGCTTTATGTTGTCTCTAGAAAATGAAAGCACTTTCTATGTGATTGTTAAGGGGATAAGAAACTTTTCCAACCCCTTAAAATTAAGCTGGATCTCACTTTAAAGAAATCAAAGCAGAAGATGCTACCAAAATGATAGATGAGCTGCAGATTTTGAAAAGACAAAGGATGGTTTGCCATTATTTCTGGTACCATATCTGATTCGCTTGGTCTAGCTGTTCAGAGCACTGTGGTAAAAAGACTCAGTGGTAAACAGAACCACGTTCAATTATTGATGCTACTATGGGTGTAGGAAGAAGTGGCTATACGGATGCCATATAGTTGCTGTATCTGAGATAGACACACTTATAAGTGACTGTCCAGGACCTATGATCATAACCTATATGTAACCATCCGATAAAAGAAATTTTTACATACTGAGATCTAGGGAAGTCTTTCTGGCTTATGCATGATTTAACTTGAATTTTATGCCTGTTTGTGGCCTATCAAACATACGCTGTACATCTGCTTTAATTATGAAAGAAAAGGGCACACTGACCAGAAGTAAAGAATGTCCACGTTAAAAGTAAAGATTAAATGCCTTTCTTTCTGGGATGCTAATGCTGGTACTCCTTTGATGATAAGACTCCCTTCCTAGCTGCCAAGGCCACACTGTACGTGCTATATGTGCTGTACGTGTATGTGCTGGTCTGTTTTTTTTAAACATTGAAGAAATGTATCCCTGACTTGTTTAATATTCTTTGTTCTGACAAAATATAAAACTATGCTAAAAACCTTGCTTCTCTGGAGCAGTTTCTCAGAGTAATCTAGGAAGCAGGATTCCAGGCTAGTTCTCAGTTTGACTCAAATAAAACTATTTTCTATTCTTATTATTGATTGTTTATTGATTATTTTCACGGACACATCCATCATCCTCTTGTCATAGTCTGAGACCTTCTCAATGCCTGGAGGTAGGAAAAAACCTCAGGAACAATGCTCAGAATAGGTAGCATGTAGATGTTTGGGTGGGAAAATGCTGGCTCCTGTGTCTACAGGCACTTCTAACATAATTTCACAACCCAGATGAGTCATCAGTCTTATCTCCTATTGCTTGAGGGCAGATGATTATTTGAGCATCATGATGACATGGAGCACTCATTTTGTTTTACATGTGGGAATGTTCTGAAAGGGTTTGGAAATCCCTACTCCTATTTAACTAAGATATAGTGCATGTGAAGTAAAAGGAGAGATAAAGCTGGCATACCAGGGTGAGGAGTTTTCATGTAGTCCAGTATGCAGTAGGGAAATATGGAATGACTTCTGAGAGATATGATAAATACAATGTTTAAAAAAAATAAATTGGCATAATAATAATAACAAACTATTAAGCATACTTTGTACTACTTTATAAAAGTGTGTGTGTGTGTGTGTGTGTGTGTGTGTGTGGTAATCCTACAACAACCCTAAGAGTTAGATGTTACTAAAATTCTCATTTTTTTACAGGTGTAAAAACTAAAGCACAAAGAGATTAATTATTTTGCTCACTATCAAAGGAAGAATAAGTGACACAGCCAGGATTTAAACCCAGGCAGTCCAGCTCCCCAGCCTGTGTTCCTAAACTTGGCTGATTCCCAATCCTGAGTACAGATTAAACTCACCCAAAGAGCCATTAAAATATATTCATATCCCTACCCAAGACCAAGTAAAACAACTCTCTGGGAATGGGACCTTAGCATTTGTAGGTTTTAAAAGTGTCTGGTGGTTCTGATACACTGTGAGGTTTGAGATTAACTTTACTACACTCCGCTGCAAGTGGGCAAAATGAATTAGCATGTTTCTTTGTCTAAAGGAGAATAAAGTAGAATCTCTCAAACCTGCCCCTGCCCAGAGATGACCACAGTTAGACTTTTGGTGAACATTCTATGCATATACAGAAAGATGATACTTAAAATATGAAGCAAACAGTATAGGGCAGTTACCATACAGAACAGACACTGGTCATAAACAATTACTCTTTTGTTGCCTTACGAGTGTATACTGGTTGAATTTTTTAAATTATATATATACACACATTAATATATATTGTAGATATTTTCCATGTCAATAAAAGAGATCTACATTATACTTTTTAATAGCTATATCATTTCTCACTGTATGGAGCTGGCATACTTTATTTAACCAGTTCCCTATGTTCTTTTTTTTTTTTCTTATTAGAATTGGACTCAACAGTTCTTTATATTTGCTGCACACATTGTTTTATAAATTCAGTCTCCCCAGACTACCAAAAAGTAACAAAAGAGCAGGCATTAGTTCCAATAGAATAGAAACAATCTTACTTTGTAGAGGAAATCAAAATCTTCCCTCACATTTTTGCTAGCTGCTATAGGCCAGCCCTACAATTGACATTCATCTTGCAGAAAATATATGAATCCTCTGGTCAGGACAGCTTGCTTTGGGGCCAGGTCTCTGAATGTAGGGGACAATATATTTGCTCTTCAGCTCATGCCAGCCATTTTGGCTTGTATAAAGTTCCTGACTGTGCTTGAACTTTTGACTACCCTCTTTACCTTGTCTTTCTGTATTTTGGTCCTCCTTGAATTTCTTCAGCATGCCTACCTGTGCCTGTCCTCAGGATTTCCACATCACATACACATTTGCCCATTAAAAACAGACACAATTATTTTTATTTACTCTTACAGTTAGCTCTGTCTCTGATTTTCTGATGATGCCCATTCTAATTGTTGTGACCTGATACCTCATTGTAGTTTTGATTTGCATTTCTCTAATAATTAGTGATGTTGAGCAGCTTTTCATGTGCTTCTTGGTTATCTTTATGTCTTCTATGGAGAAATGTCTATTTAGGTCTTCTGTCCATTTTTGGATTGGGTTGTTTATCTTTTAAATATTGAGCTGCATGAGCTGTTTATATATTTCAGAGATTAATCCTTTGTCTGATGATTCATTTGCAAATATTTTCTCCCATTCTGAGGGTTGTCTTTTCATCTGGTTTATGGTTTCCTTTGTTGTAAAAAAGATTTTAAATTTCATTAGGTCCCATTTGTTTATTTTTTTTTATTTCCATTACTCTAGGAGGTGGATCAAAAAAGATCTTGTGGTGATTTATGTCAAAGAGTGTTCTACCTAGGTTTTCCTCTAGGAGTTTTATGGTGTCCAGTCTTACATTTAGGTCTCTTATCCATTTTGAGTTTATTTTTGTGTATGGTGTTAAGGAGTGTTCTAATTTCATTCTTTTACGTGTAGCTGTCCAGTTTTCCCAGCACCACTTATTGAAGAGGCTGTCTTTTCTCCATTGTATATCCTTGCCTCCTTTGTCATAGATTAGTTGACCATAGGTGCCTGGGTTTATCTCTGGGCTTTCTCTCCTGTTCCATTGATCTATATTACTGTTTTTGTGCCAGTACCATACTGTCTTGATGACTGTAACTTTGTAGTATAGTCTGAAGTCCAGGAGCCTGATTCCTCCAGCTGTTTTTGTCCCTCAAGACTGCTTTGGCTATTCAGGGTCTTTTGTGTCTCCATACAAATTTTAAGAATTTTTATTTTAGTTCTCAGAAAAATGCCATTGGTAAATTGATAGGGATCGCACTGAATCTGTAGATTGCTTTGGGTAGTATAGTCATTTTCACAATGTTGATTCTTCCAATCCAAGAACATGGTATATCTCTCCATCTGTTGGTATCATCTTTAATTTCTTTCATCAGTGTCTTATAGTTTTCTGCATACAGGTCTTTTGTCTCCCTAGGTAGGTTTATTCCTAGATATTTTATTCTTTTTTTTGCAATGGTAAATGGGAGTGTTTCCTTAATTTCTCTTTCAGATTTTTCATCATTAGTGTATAGGAATGCAAGAGATTTCTATGCATTAATTTTGTATCCTGCAACTTTACCAAATTCATTGATTAGCTCTAGTAGTTTTCTGGTGGCATCTTTAGGATTCTCTAAGTATAGTATCATGGCATCTGGAAACAGTGACAGTTTTACTTCTTCTTTTCCAATTTGTATTCCTTTTATTTCTTTTTCTTCTCTGATTGCCGTGGCTAGGACTTCCAAAACTATGTTGAATAAGAGTCGTGAGAGTGGACATCCTTGTCTTGTTCGTGATCTTAGAGGAAATGCTTTCAGTGTTTCACCATTGAGAATGATGTTTGCTGTGGGTTTGTTGTATATGGCCTTTATTATGTTGAAGTAGGTTCCCTCTATGCCCACTTTCTGGAGAGTTTTTATCATAAATGGGTGTTGAATTTTTCAAATATTTTTCTGCATCTATTGAGATGATCATATGGTTTTTATTCTTCAATTTGTTAATATGATGTATCACATTGATTGATTTGCATATATTAAAGAGTCCTTGCATCTCTTGGATAAATCCCACTTGTTCATGGTGTATGATCCCTTTAATGTGTTGTTGGAATTTGTTTGCTAGTATTTTCTTGAGGATTTTTGCATCTATATTTATCAGTGATATTGGTCTGTAATTTTCTTTTTATGTAGTATCTTTGTCTGGTTTTGGTATCAGAGTGATGGTGGCTTCATAAAATGAGTTTGGGAGTGTTCCTTCTTCTGCCGTTTTTTGGAAGACTTTGAGAAGGATGGGTGTTAGCTCTGCTCTAAATGTTTGATGGAATTCACCTGTGAAGCCATCTGGTCCTGGGCTTTTGTTTGTTTGAAAAATTTTAATCACAGTCTCAATTTCAGTGCTTGTGATTGGTCTGTTCATTTTTTCTGTTTCTTCCTGGTTCAGTCTTGGGAGCTTATACCTTTCTAAGAATTTGTCCATTTCTTCCAGGTTGTCCATTTTATTGGCATAGAGTTGCTTAGAGTCTCTATTGGCATAGAGTCTCTTAGGATGCTTTGTATTTCTGAGGTGTCTGTTGTACCTTCTCCTTTTCCATTTCTAATTTTATTGATTTGAGTCCTCTCCCTCTTTTTCTTGATGAGTCTGGCTAATGGTTTATCAATTTTGTTTATCTTCTCAAAGAACCAGCTTTTAGTTTTATTGATCTTTGCTATTGTTTTCTTTGTTTCTCTTTCAGTTATTTCTGTTGTGATCTTTATGATTCCTTTCCTTCTTCTAATTTTGTTTTTTTTTTTGTTCTTCTTTCTCTAATTACTTTAGGTGTAACGTTAGATTGTTTATTTGAAATTTTTCTTGTTTCTTGAGGCAGGCTTGCATCGCTATAAACTTCCCTCTTTAAACTGCTTTTGCTGCATCCCATAGATTTTGGATCATCGTGTTTTCATTGTTATTTGTCTCTAGGTATTTTTTCATTTCCGCTTTGATGTCTTTAGTGATCTCTTGTTTTTTTAGTAACGTATTGTTTAGCCTCCATGTGTTTGTGTTTTGTACTTTTTTTCCCTGTAATTCATTTGTAATCTCATAGCGTTGTGGCCAGAAAAGATGCTTGGTATGATTTCAATTTTCTTATATTTACTGAGGCTTGATTTGTGACCCAAGGTGTGATCTATCCTGGAGAATGTTCCATGCACACTTGAGACGAAAGTGTAATCTGCTGTTTTTGGATGGAATGTCCTCTAAATATCACTTAAATCTATCTGGTCTGTTGTGTCATTTAAAGTTTGTGTTTCCTTATTAATTTGCTGTTTGGATGATCTGTCCATTGGTGTAAGTGAGGTGTTAAGGTCCCCCACTATTATTGTGTTACTGTCCATTTCCTCTTTTATAGCTGTTAGCAGTTTCCTTATGTATTGGGGTGCTCCTATGTTGGGTGCACATATATTTATAATTGTTATATCTTCTTCTTGGATTGATCCCTTGCTCATTATGTAGTGTCCTTCTTTGTCTCTTGTAACATTCTTTAGTTTAAAGTCTATTTTATCTGATATGAGTATTGCTACTCCAGCTTTCTTTTGATTTGTATTTGCATGGAATTTCATTTTCCATCCCCTCACTTTCAGTCTGTATGTGTCTCTAGGTCTGAAGTGGGTCTCTTGTAGACAGCATATATATGGGGTTTTTTCTATCCAAAGCCTGTGTCTTTTGGTTGGAGCATTTAATCCCTTCACATTTAAAGTAATTATTGGTATGTATGTTCCTATTACTATTTTCTTAATTTTGGGGGGCTTGTTTTTGTAGGTCTTTTTCTTCTCTTGTGTTTCCCACTTAAAGAGGTTCCTTTAGCATTTGTTGTAGAGCTGGTTTGAAGGTGCTGAGTTCTCTTTGCTTTTGCTTGTCTCTGAAGCTTTTGATTTCTCCTTCAAATCTGAATGAGATCCTTGCTGGGTAGAGTAATCTTGGTTGTAGGTTCTTCCCTTTCATCACTTTTAGTATATCATGCCACTCCCTTCTGGCTTGTAGAGTTTCTGCTGAGAAATCAGCTGTTAACCTTATGGGAGTTCCCTTGTATGTTATTTGTCATTTTTCCCTTGCTGCTTTCAATAATTTTTCTTTGTCTGTAAATTTTGTCAGTTTGATTAGTATGTGTCTCAGCATGTTTCTCCTTGGGTTTACCCTGTATGGGGCTCTCTGTGCTTCCTGGACTTGGGTGGCTATTTCCTTTCCCATGTTAGGGAAGTTTTCAACTATAATCTCTTCAAATATTTTCTCGAGTCCTTTCTGTCACTCTTCTCCTTCTGGGACCCCTATACTGTGAATGTTGTTGCATTTAATGTTGTCCCAGAGGTCTCTTAGGCTCTCTTCATTTCTTTTCATTCTTTTTTTCTTATTCTGTTCCGCAGCAGTGAATTCCACCATTCTGTCTTCCAGGTTACTTATCCATTCTTCTGCCTCAGTTATTCTGCTATTGATTCCTTCTAGTGTAGTTTTCATTTCAGTTATTGTATTGTTCATCTCTGTTTGTTTGTTCTTTAATTTTTCCAGATCTTTGTTAAACATTTCTTGCATCTTCTCGATCTTTGCCTCCATTCTTTTTCTGAGGTCCCGGATTATCTTCCCTATCATTATTCTGAATTCTTTTTCTGGATGATTGCCTATCTCCATTTCATTTAATTGCTTTTCTGGGATTTTATCTTGTTCCCTCATCTGGTACATAGGCTTCTGCCTTTTCATCTTGTCTATCTTTCTGTGAATGTTGTTTTTGTTCCACAGGTTGCAGGATTATAGTTCTTCTTGGTTCTGCTCTCTGCCCTCTGGGTGGATGAGGCTATCTAAGAGGCTGTGGAAGTTTCCTGATAGGAGGGACTGGTGGATGGTAGAGCTGGTTGTTTCTGCGGTGGGCAGAGCTCAGTGAAACTTTAATCTGCCTGTCTGCTGATGGGTGGGGCTGGGTTCCCTCCCTGTTGTTAGTTTGGCCTGAGGCCACCCAACACTGGAGCCTCCTGGGGGTCTTTGGTGGGGCTAATGGTGGATTCTGGGATGGCTCACGCCAAGGAGCACTTCCCAGAACTTCTGCTGCCAGTGTCCTTGTCCCTTGGTGAGCCACAGCCGCCCCCCGCCTCTGCAGGAGACCCTCCAACACTAACAGGTAGTTCTGGTTCAGTCTCCTGTGGTGTCACTGCTCCTTCCCCTGGGTCCCGATGTGCACACTAATTTGTGTGTTCCCTCCAAGTGTGGAGTCTCTGTTTCCCCCAGCCCTATTGAAATCCTGCAATCAAATCCTCCTAGCCTTCAATGTCTGATTGTCTAGGAATTCCTCCTCTCATTGCCAGTCCCCCAGGTTGGGAAGCCTGATGTGTGGCTCAGAACCTTCACTCCAGTGGGTGGACTTCTGTGGTATAAGTGTTCTCCAGTTTTTGAGTCACCCACCCAGCAGTTATGGGATTTAATTTTATTGTGATAGTGCCCCTCCTATCGTCTCATTGTGGCCTCTCCTTTGTCTTTGCATGTGGGGGTATCTTTTTTGGTGAGTTCCAGTGTTTTCCTGTCAATGGTTGTTCAGCAGTTAGTTGTGATTCCGTTGTTCTTGAAAGCGGGAGTGAGAGCATGTCCTTCTACTCTGCCATCTTGAACCAATCTCCAAGGTTTGCATTTTTAATGGCATTATCAGGGAGGGATAAATCATAAGAATAAGAAAGGCAACTGGTGGCATAATAGATTGTCATTGTCTGAAGGAACCAATAATAAGTTAGCCCAACTTTCTCCTTTTATGAATGAGAACTGAGGTCCAAAATGAAGAGATATGCAGACAAAAAATCTTGCCTCCCATTTCTGTAAACAACTAATGTTGCCTGCCATTAAGCCATCAGCCACTATACTACATTATAGTGTAAATATAACTTTAATATGCACTGAGAAACCAAAAACTTCCTGTGATTTGCTTTATTGTGATATTCACTTTATTGTAGTGGTCTGGAACAGAACCTGCAGTATCTCCAAGTATGCCTGGGATCCATGAAGAGTGTACAGTAACATAGATTTACCCTCTCCCCTAATTCTTTGCTTATTCTCTGCAGTTTGAAGCTCAAACATTCTTGTCCCCACCTTAGTCTTATGTTTTCCTAGAGTACAAGTCAGAATACTGAGATAACTTAGTCATAATATACTTTAGGTCAGGAAACTCGGCTTTAGATGCAGTCTAAGATTCCTTCCACAACTGGGATTCTACCGTCTTCCCCAGGACTCCTTGCTTTGTGATTTTATTATATCGAAAAAGATTGACTGAGAGCAGGAGTGAAGGAGTGAAAGACTAAATATGATATAAATTGCTACCTTGTGAAGGAGAGACAGGGCATTTGAAATAAGGAGGTAGCTATGGAAATTAGAAGTTGCCCTTTGGTTATTATCTATGGCCCACTATAGTTTCCAATCCATGACCCTTCCCTTTATCTGATATCTGACCCTCACCTCTCAGAGTAATGGGCCCCTGAGAAGTGCTATGCACAATAAATAACTCTGCCTACCTAGTCAGGGCTGACTTGACCTGACTTAACAAGTATCAGTAGAGGAAACTTCTTTCCCTCAAAAAAGAGGGAGATGTTGTTATTAATGATTTGTAGTGTTAAAGCATCCAGGATCTTTCTTTTGTGTGTCTGGGTAATGGAGATCAGAGAAAATGAGAAAAAGGGAAGAAGATGGAGCAGCTTAAGGTAGGGCGACCTGGGCCAGCAGAGCTTGGGCAGTGCTTAGGAGATGCCAGATAAGATGAGAAGGAGCATGGATGTTACATTTCAGCTGAGCATACTTACCTGGGCTGAGAATAATACTATGGTTACCAAGTATGACCACTCCCTCTAGGAGATTCTAGACACTAGTACAGGATGTGCAGATGGTAATATTGATTCCCCAGCATTTTTAGCTAATCATGCACCTCAAGGATGTGAAAAAATGGAGATAAAAAGGCTTGCAATGAGCACTGGTAGGGAGAGTTTTCAGTGCTCCGGACATTCACGCCTCACCACAGGGCAGGTTTCATAAAAACCACCTGAAAATCTTAACCCATATCTCTGGAGTTTGAGGGCTAAAAGAGATCAGTATTTGAGTCCTGCCTGTGGAAGATGGAAGGGAAGAAGCTGTGACTAAAGTGGCCTCAGCCTGGTGCCAAAATGATACTAGGGCTATGTTGGGAACAAACTGCGCTTTCCATGAAAGCAGGACACAGTCTGATTCCAACAGAAGGGGACTCTTCTGTGGTCATCTTACAATGGACCCCATCCAAGAAGACTATCCAGAAAGCACCAAGATTCCATGGGAAAAGAAGACCATCAGAAGCTCAGGAGCTGAAGGAGGACTCAAAAATAATAGCTGAAGGGCATGGCCCATAGTCAGCTGTTTCCAGTGAGGGATCACCAAGGAACCTGTCAAAACATCCCGTGAGAAGGGTCACCAACTTTTTATCCACTATGTTGAAGGTCCTGACATCAGATGGCAACCATACCAGCCAGCAAGCCCTGTTCTGCTCTTAATTATCCTTCCTCTTTCCTCTCCATTACTGTAGGTGCTCAAAGGAGTACTTAGTGAGTAGGGCAGAAAGTGGAGAAAAGAAAGAGTAAAGAGGCCAATATTACCCCTTGCATCAATCATGGGTTTCTCAGCCTGAAGCAGGCCAGAGGTAAGAGAGTGTACTTTCAAACTAAAAGTTTGAGTTTTCATATTACACTTGATATAAATTTTTAGTGACAGAAATCAAACTGTTGTTACATGTGAAAGGAACACCCAAAGCTGAGAGATTTCTCCAAGATTTCTTAAAGAGGAGGAAATAATTCCCTTAAGCAGATTTAAAGTTTCAATGAGAGAAAGAATAAAGTTGCTTTCTGCTTGCTCCCTACTGAATCAAATTCATGCAATAAGCTTAAGTACCAGCAACAGTGTCAGATGGATCAGAATCCCTGCCACCTACTTTCTAGTCTTCACATGACTGGAGACCTCACATGGTCTGTAACATAGGCCCTGCCTGTCTTCACAGGAATGTACCATATATGCATCCAGTACCCTGTCCAGCCAATGCCTTTGCCTATGTCCATCTGGTTTTCACAAAAAGGGGTTTTCTCAAGGTCTTCAGGACAAGTCTCAGATCAAAGGGGATACTTAGACACCTGGCAAAGTAGTAAGACTGAGCTCTGAACCTTGGATGTTGGATTACGGAGAGCTGAGCCCCTCAAACTGGGTCAATGGAGAGAATATATCCGGACCACACCCAGCTCAAGTTGGTTTCCATCTCCTGAAACCAACTCTCTTAATTAACACATCAAACTAGCTCATTTGTTAGACTTTGATAGGGATACCAGGGAAGATTCATTTGTTCAGCGGCTTCATTCAAGATAAAGAGTATACATCACTTATTAATTGTTACAGGCAAGATTTGTTTTAACATACTTGCTGTAAAATACAGATATAAAGTTTATTAAATCTATCATTCTCTTGTACAAAATTATAACAGCTTGCTTTGTGTCAGGGACTCCACTAGACATAGGGATATAGCAGTGAATAAAACAGATAAAGTCATTGTCTTCATGGAATCCATGTTATTGTAGATGGAGGTAGAGAATAGACAACAGAAAATTAAACTAATAATTTGATAACTTTTATAGATAAAAGAGATAAGTGAATAATAGATAACAGAAATAAGCTAATAAGTATAAAGAAATTATACAACGTGAAATAGTGAAACATGTTGTGATGAAACAACAGAAAAATAAGGTCATGGGATGAGGTCATGGGGTACTTGGTAGAGGAAGCTCCTGCTTGGCAGCAGTGGTAGGACACATCCAGAGCTCAGCAAGAGTGGTAACAGCTCCCTTATCTCTGGGTAACACCCCTTTCTCCTTTTTGCTACAATAGCCCTTTGTAACATCTCTGCAAACAGTTCTCTGCATTAAATCCCTCTCTACCTAAAATACCTTAGAGTGATTTGTTTCTTAACCAGACACTTGAGATAATACTTTGGAAGGGCAAAGATCTCGCTAGCTCTTAGAAAGAGGTAGAGTCAGGTTTCACTTTATTTGTCTCTTACACCTGCCACCTCTGTGGGTTGGTCTCACTTTTTTATCTCTAAAGACATATGTCTTCCATGAAAAGCTCCTGACGTTTGGTAATAGGCAGTAGTATGTAGTAGTTTAAGAGCATGTACTCTAGAGTCAAAATGCTTGGATTCAAACCCTGGCTCTACCATTTTTTGGCTGTGTGACTTCAGGCAAATTGCTTGATTTCCTTTGCCACAGATTTTTCATCTGCAAAATAGGGATAATAATAATTCTACTTCATAGGAGTTCACGAGGACACTTTTGATTAATACATATAAATTTCTTAGGATAATCTTTGGTACATAGTAAGTATTTACTTACTATGGTACTTACTATCGTACATAGTAAGTTATTATCTTACAATTTCCCACCAGACAGTTGGCTGAGAAAAAGAATTTGCTTTCTCCTTCAATAAAAATTGAAAAAAAAGTCCATGTTCATGGATTGAAAGACTTAATATTGTTAAGATGACACTATTACCCAAAGCAATCTATAGATTCATTACGATCCCTACCAAGATCCCAATGGATGTTTATGTAGAAATTGACAAGGTAACCTTAAAATTCACATGCAAATACAGGGGACCCAGAGTAACCAAAACAATATTGAAAAAGAACAAAGATGGAGGGTTCACATTTCCCTATTTCAAAACTTACTACAAAGCTACATTAATAAAGATTTTGTGGTATTGGCATAAGTACAGACATACAGATCAATGGAATAGATTGAGAGTCCAGAAATAAATCCTTACATTTATGATCAATTGATTTTCCAACAAGGCTGTCAAGACTATTAAATGGGAAAGAATAGTCTTTTCAACAAATGATATTGTAACAGGAAAGACCCAAATCTGACTGCATGTTGGATCTGTTTCTTTTACTTTAAACTTTGCTTCCCATTGCTTTTGTTCACTAAAAGGATACTGTCTATGTCTACACATAATGGCGTACCCCAGGGAACCCTGCCCTTCTGCCTGAATGTTAAACCAAAGTGTCTTTGTTCAGGGAAACATCTGGACCCTGTCCACCTGTGGATGGCTGCAAGAAAGAAGAAATTAACACATCCCCTCTCGTAGGCTGGCCATTCCAGGGGATATTTGCAAAACTTATGGCCTTTTTACTTTACTTCCTCATCTCCTCCCCCTCTCTATGCTATAAAAGAAACTGGCATCCAAACCCCGATAAGATAGTTATTTTGAGACATTAGTTTGCTATCTTCTCGGTCTGCCAGCTTTCCGAATAAAGTCGTATTCCCTGCCTCAACACTGTGTCTCCGATTTATTGGCCTGTCGTGCAGCAAGCAGAACAAGCTTGGACTCGGTAACAATATTGCAATAACTGAATATCTTCATGTTAAAGAATTAAGTTGGAACCTACCTCATATCATATACAAAAATGAACTCGAAATGGTTTATAAGCCTATCAACCTAAATTTAAGATCAACAACTATAAAACTCTCAGAAAGATTTCTTAGTCATGACACTAAGCAAAAAACCAAAAAGAAATAGTTAAATTGGACATCAAAATCAAAATATTTTGTGTTGCATAGGACACCACAGGTAAAAGAAAAGACAACACACAGATTAGGAGCAAATTTTGGAAATCATATATCTGATAAGGAACAAGCAACCTCAATGTATAAAAACCACAATATATAAAACCACAATGTATAAAAGCCTCTTATACCTCAGCAGTAAAAAAACCAAATAACCCATTTTACAAATGGGCAAAGGGTTTGAAGAGACATCACTCCAAATAAATACAAATAGCCAGTGAACACATGAAAAGATGCTCAACATCTTTAGTCATCAGAGAAATGCAAATCAAAACCACAATGAGATACCACTTTCCACCCACTAGAATGGCTGTAATAAAAAAGTTAGACTATTGTTTGTATAGGTGGGATGTGGAAGAAATGAAACCCTTACATATTGCTAGTGGGAATGTAAAATGATAGTCACTTTGGAAAATATTTTGGCAGTTCCACTAAATGCTAAACCTAGAGTTAAACTTTGCCTGGGAGGAAGAATCAATAACCCTCTTGGGTTGTCTCTTTCAGCAAGTTCTTCCCAATGCATCTCTTAAATTTAGCAGTGGTTGTGGTGTCTCTTCTCTGGATAGGGAGATACAAGGTAAATACAAACATATTTCTACACAAAATTTTATACACAAAAGTTTATAATGGCTTTATTTATAATTTTCCAAATTTGGAAACAATCCAAATGTCCATCAGCTGATGAATGGATAAACAAACTGCTATGTCCATACAATGGAATATTATCTTCAATAATAACTTGTCTTTCATGAACATGTACTGTGTCCAGCCCCTTCTTTGGCTCCACTGAAGTCTCCAAAAGCCCTAGCGTATGAAGACCATGGCTTAGATGAATGGTCCTCAAATACTGAAAGTCTCGCCACATCAGAATCATCTGAGATCCTTAGCAGAATCTTCAGATAATCTGAACGGGTCTGTGATGGGGCCCAGGAATATGATTTTAATGGGCTCTACAGGGTTGAGAGTCCCTTCAATTCTGTCATGCAGATTCTGTTAGGAACAATGCAGTAGACAGGCTTTCATCATGAGTATAGGTGCTTCCCAAGTATGCCTCACAGAGACCAAGGACAGAGGGTCTTCTGATTTAAGTCAACAGAACAGAATGGTTCTTAGGCATGCCTGCAGCTCACGTCTGTAGTTTATTTTAAAAAGCAGATTTTTTTCAGAGCAGTTTTAAGCTTACAACAAAATTGAGAGGGAAGTATACCCCTGCCCCCACACATGCATAGTGTCCCTCATTATTAACATCACTCACTAAAATTATTTTTTAAAGGATGAGTCTACATTGACACATTATAATCACCCAAAGTCCATGGTTTACCTTAGGGTTCACTCTTGGTGTTGTACATTCTATGGCTTTGGACAAAAGTATAGTGACATGTATCCATCATTATAATATCATATGGAGTATTTTCACTGCCCTAAAAATCCTGTGCTCTGACTTTTCATCACTTCCCCTGACATATACCCCTGGAAGCCACTGATCTTTGTGGCAAATCTCCATAGTTTTGCCTTTTTCATAATGTCATATAGTTGGAATCATACAGTATATAGTCTTTCAGATGGGCTTCTTTCACTTAGTAATATGCATTTAAGGTTTCTCTGTGGCTTTTCATGGCTTGATAGCTCATTTCTAGTTAGCACTGAACAATATTCCATCATCTGGATGTACCACAGTTTATTTATTCACCTACTGAAGGGCATCTTGTTTGCTTCCAAGTTTTGACAATTTGGGGTTTTTTTTTTTGGTAGACAAAAGTTTTCAACTCCTTTGGGTAAACATCAAGGAGTGTGATTGCTGGATTATATGGTAAGAGTATGTTTAGTTTTGTAAGAAACTGCCAAACTGTCTTCCAAAATGGCTGTTCCATTTTGTATTGCCACCAGCTATGCATGAGAGTTCCTGTTGCCATCAATACTTTTCTATACCCATTCCAAAGCCATTTTAGACCTATGCTTTTCACAGATGAGAAAAGTGATGCAAGTATTACATAGCAAATCAGGGACCTAAGAAAGACTTGAACCCATCACTTGATTCCTTAACCAGGGATAAGCCACCACACCCACTGCTTAATTTAAATGATGCATTAGGAAGAACTTGCGGCAACCAAGAGTTATTGATTCTTCCTTTCAGGCAAAATGTAAGTCCTAGAGAGAGTACCTGTCTGCCTGGATGGTGTCTCCATAGCCAAAATCTCCACTATCAGTGTCATGCCTTGAGAAGCCTGAATTCTGTATTCCCTGAACCTTTGAAATGAAAGCTAGGTACTGTGGAAGCGGGAACTATTATTATATATTGTTTTCCTTTCAGTATTGAAAGCATCATCTCTTAGAGCATTTAAAGAACATTTTTATAGTAGTAAAAATGGAAGAGTCTCATAATTCCCCCACACTAACCGCTGAAAAAATAAATAAATAAAAGAAAATCATGACACTATGGACATAACCATGAATACATTCTTTGCATTTATTTCCACCTTTTCCTGAAGATAAATTATTAAAAGTTGAATTTTGCAGGCAAAGTATATGCATTTAGTTACATTCCAAGATTTTTACCAATAAATAACATTAAAATATTTATATCTATTTAAATTCCCACTAACAGCATGGGAAAGACTATACTTCCCCTACATCATTCCTAACATTTAAATACAGTTCAATACAACTAACATCATAATAAATGGTGAAAGACTGAAAGCTTTCCCCCTAAGATCAGAACAAGATAAATACACCCACTTTTGCCACTGCTATTGGATATTGTAGTAGAAGTTCTAGCCAGAGCAATTAAGCAAGAAAAATAAATAAAAGTGGTCCAGATTGGAAAGAAGAAAAGTAAAATTACCTATACTCAGAGATGACATGAACCTATATGTAGAAAATTGCAAAGCATCCACAAAAAGTCTACTAGAGCTAATAAATTCAGCAAATTTGCAAGGTACAAGATCAACCCTAAACAATCCACTGTGTTTCTATACACCAGAAATGAACAATCCAAAAGGGAAATTAAGAAAAGTTTCATTTATAATAGCATCCAAAAGAATAAAACATAGGAAGAAATTTAACCAAGGAGGTGAAAGACTTGTACAATGAAAACTATAAAACATTTGTGAATGAAATTAAAGAAGACCTAAATAAATGGAAAGACATTCCATGTTCATGGATTAGAAACTTAATACTGCTATGGTGGAAACACTACCAAAGCGATCTACAGATTCAATGAAATCTTTATCAAATTCCAACAATTTTTTTTTCAGAAATGGAGGAGCCAATCCTCAAATTCATATGGTATTGCAAAGGGCCCCAAACAGTGAAGACAGTCTTGAAAAGGTATATAGTTGGAGGATGCATACTTCCCAATTTCAAAACTTAACTACACAGCTACTGTAATCAAAACAGTGCGGTATTGGCATGAGAGACATATAGACCAATGGAATACAATTGAGATTTCAGAAATAAATCCATACATCTATGCCCGATTGATTTTTGATAAGGGTGCAAGTTCATTCAATGAGGAAAGAGCATTCTTTTTAACAAATGGCACTGGAACAACTGGATATCCAGATGTGAAATAATGAAGTTGGACCCTTACCTTGTACCATATACAAAAATTAACTCAAAATGGATCAACAACCAAAATATAAGAGCTAAAATTATAAAACTATTAGAAAAAAACCATAGGGGTAAATTATAATTTTGGATTTGGCAAACTGGAAAGAATGACTATAAATTGATACTGATATTATTGTTTAAATGTTTTGATCAATTAAAAATTAACTTAAAGTTGACCTAAACATTATAATCAATGTTATTATCATAACTATTTTTATAAAAGTCCATTGATACAAGCCTCCAAAACAGGGGCTGTTTATCAGGTATCTGCCTTGTCAGAAACCTGGGAATTCTAAGTGTGTGCCTGATGTAGGTTTCTACAGATACTTCACAACAGACTTCTGGGATATGGAAATATCATCTCCATTCTGTAAGAGTCAGAGCTATAAAGCTCTTTTCTAAGATCCTACAGGCTTTTCTAAGATCCTTCAGTGGGAAACCTGAGATTGGTACAAAGGCTCTCATCCTAAACACACTGTCCCAGTCTCCACCCCTTAGTCCCTTAGCTGTCCATTATAGGTCTAGGAGAGGGAGATGTTCTCATATTGTTCTATGGCATGGTATCACCAGAATACTCATTTTAAGTTCTAGAGACCTGGGTCTATGTTCCTTTCCTCCCACTAATTAGCTTTGTTTTCCTCATATGTAAAGATTAGGGAGATGGCCTGTGTCATCAGGTTGTTTTTACCCATTCAGCATTTTATGATCTAGGATCTGATACTCATTCCTTGTTAAGCATTGATTTGGTCCCCCACCAAAATATGCTGGAGTCGTAACCCCCAGTACCTTAGAATGTGACTTTATTTGGAGATAAGGACTTTATAGAGGTAATCAAGTTAAAATGAGGACATAGCCATGGCTCATTGAAAGGCTTTCTCCTTTTTTGGGGACATAATTGGAATAATCATTTATGCAACCAAGGCCTTGCCTTGGTATATTTTGGTGTACTCAAGAAAAGAAGAAATCATCCAATTTAAACGTACTACAGATAAAATCTGGTAAGGAGAGGTTCTTGGATATGATTCCTAGCCTCAGGATAAGGAAATAATAAAAGGCTTTTCAAAGTGCATTTTGACAATCCTTAAGAAATTTTTGGCAAAGCAAACTAAAGGAGGCCTGTCTGGTAAGTTAAATTTCTTCCTGCACCTATAAAAAATAATCAGATCAAGTCTAATGAGACCAGCCTTATTTTGTGATCAAGAATAATCTTTCTTTGAGATTAATTTTATCAGCAAGAGGAGACTATACAAAAAAAAAATATGCTTCAAAGGAAAACTATACATTGTCTATAGTACAATTTCTACATTGTCTCATTCTGCTTCTATGAGAGATATTTTACAACCTGAAAACATACAGTAATAAAAAATAAGTTTTGTTTATAGATATGAAAGTGAGTTTTATCCTGGAGAGAATAATCCTCCTTTCCAGTGGAAAAAGCTGGTTTTGTTTTCGTCTAAAGGTTTATTTCAATATTCTTGATTTATAAATATGTCTGTGTTTTGGATTCTCTTTTAAACAAGTTATAACACCTACCCAACTTCCTCATTATGAGTAAAATAAAGTCTTTTTTAATTAGTTTCTGCTTTATAACAAAGTGAATCAGTCATACATATACATCTGTTCCCACATCCCTTCCCTCATGCATCTCCCTCCCTCCCACCCTCCCCATCCCACCCCTCCAGGTGGTCACAAAGCACAGAGATGATCTCCCTGTGCTCTGCGGCTGCTTCCCACTATCTATCTACCTTTCGTTTGGTAGTGTATATATGTCCATGCCTCTCTTTCGCTTTGTCACAGCTTACCCTTCCCTCTTCCCATATCCTCAAGTCCATTCTCAAGTAGGTCTGTGTCTTTATTCCTGTTTTACCCCTAGGTTCTTCATGACATTTTTTTTTAAATTCCATATATATGTGTTAGCATACGGTATTTGTCTTTCTCTTTCTGACTTACTTCACTCTGTATGACAGACTCTAGGTCTATCCACCTCATTACAAATAGCTCAGTTTCATTTCTTTTTATGGCTGAGTAATATTTGAATTGGTACAGCCTCTATGGAGAACAGTATGGAGTTTCCTTAAAAAACTAAAAATAGAACTACCATATGACCCAGCAATCCCACTACTAGGCATATACCCTGAGAAAACCATAATTCAAGAAGAGACATGTACCAAAATGTTCATTGCAGCTCTATTCACAATAGCCCAGAGATGGAAACAACCTAAGTGTCCATCATCGGATGAATGGATAAAGAAGATGTGGCACATAAAATAAAGTCTTTAAGATGCGTTCATTTTATAATTCTATGAGAAACACGATTTTACTTTTTTTGAAAATTATCCTTTTTTTATCCTTTAATAAACACTAGAGATGAGCTCAGTGAAAAATGTGTATGAACCATAATGAAGAAAAATATAAATCTGTTTGGAGTTTCAAATGGAAGTATGAATAGAGTCAGCAACAAGCCTTCTTGGGTAGGAACACTCAAATGTGAATTTGTCCCTAAATAAATCTGTAAAATCAAAGCAATCCCCAAAAGATTGTCCTATTAGAAAATTTCTAGACTGGTATTTCTTTTCTAATTGGAAAAAAAACAGAAAACAATCTGAAACTTACTTGGAACACTATCAAAGGGAAGCAGAAAAATTCTGAAAATGTATAAAAAAGAAATGAACTATCAGATTTGGTAAATAAATTATAAAGTAAGATATATGTAGAATATGATGAAAATGGAAAATAAAGTGAGAAAATATCTAAAAACAAGCAACCTTTTGAAATCATGTTGAGTCTAATTTGAATAAATACAAACCTTATCAGGTAATATTTGGGCCAAAAAATAAAAATTTTAGACCATGTGTGTAACAAAATGTATAAAGAAAGAGAGAGAACCATGTGGGTTCACTCTGTGATTTAACATTTGTAGAGTGCCAGTAAAAATAGGCACTTCAATTTATCACAACCCTTATTTCATAAACTCATAGGACTCAAAAAAATCATTGGATCTACTGACTGAGTTCTCCCTAATAGTGGAGAATGTCACTGACAGTGGTACACATGATGGTCATAGTTTCAGAGGGGAGGCTGTTACTGAGCTGAATCTTCTTAGTAACATGTCAGCAAAGGAAAAAATCTCAATGAATGGGCTCAACAGCAGAATGGAGAAGGCAGGGGATCCTTCTACAGGTAGGTAGAACAGCTGTCTTAGCAGGCCCCAAGCAACACATTGACATTCTTTGTCTTGGTCAGGCATTTTAGGCCCTTCCTGGGAGAAGCAAAATCGTTTCTCAAGACATTATGACAAACTCACTTTGAAAAAGAGGTGTGAGTTGGAGAACGAGGGAGGATGATTATATACAGATTGTATTCAAATGAGGCTCAGAAATAGATGTGAACACTGACCTCATTAAAAGCAATGGCAGGTTAGGTAGTTTATTTGAGATATTTCTTGCTTTTTGAGGTTGGATTGTATTGATATAAACCTCCCTTTTAGAAGTGTTTTGCTGCATCCCATAGGTTTTGGGTCGTGGTGTTTATTTATTTATTTATTTTTGCTGTACGTGGGCCTCTCACTGTTGTGGCCTCTCCCGTTGCAGAGCACAGGCTCCGGACGCGCAGGCTCAGCGGCCATGGCTCATGGGCCTAGCCGCTCAGCAGCATGTGGGATCTTCCCGGACTGGGGCATGAACCCGTGTCCCCTGCATCAGCAGGCGGACTCTCAACCACTGTGCCGACAGGGAAGCCCGGGTCATGGCGTTTTCATTGTCATTTGTTTCTAGGTATTTTTTAATTTCCTTTTTGATTTCTTCAGTGATCTCTTGGTTATCTAGTAGTGTATTGTTTAGCCTCCATGTGTTTGTATTTTTTACAGATCTTTTCCTGTAATTGATATCTAGTCTCATAGCGTTGTGGTCAGAAAAGATACTTGATACAATTTCAGTTTTCTTAAATTTACCAAGGCTTGATTTCTGACCCAAGATATGATCTATCCTGGAGAATGTTCAATGAGCACTTGAGAAGAAAGTGTATTCTGTTGTTTTTGGATGGAATGCCCTATAAATATCAATTAAGTCCACCTTGTTTAATGTATCATTTAAAGCTTGTGTTTCCTTATTTATTTTCATTTTGGATGATCTGTCCATTGGTGAAAGTGAGGTGTTAAAGTACCCTACTCTGATTGTGTTACTGTTGATTTCCCCTTTTTATGGCTGTTAGCATTTCCCTTATGTTTTGAGGTGCTCCTATGTTGGGTGCATAAATATTTACAATTGTTATATCTTCTTCTTGGATCGATCCCTTGATCATTATGTAGTGTCCTTCTTTGTCTCTTCTAATAGTCTTTGTTTTAAAGTCTATTTTGTCTGATATTTGAATTGCTACTCCATCTTTCTTTTGATTTCCATTTGCATGGAATATCTTTTTCTATCCCCTCACTTTCAGTCTGTATGTGTCCCTAGGTCTGATGTGGGTCTCTTATAGACAGCATATTTACGGGTCTTGTTTTTGTATCCATTAAGCCAGTCTATGTCTTTCGGTCGGAGCATATAATCCATTTACATTTAAGGCAGTTATTGATATGTATGTTCCTATTACTATTTTCTTAATTGTTTTTGGTTTGTTATTGTAGGTCTTTTCCTCCTCTTGTGTTTCCTGCCTAGAGAAGATCCTTTCGCATTTGTTGTAAAGGTCGTTTGGTGGTGCTGAATTCTCTTAGCTTCTGCTTGTCTGTAAAGGTTTTAATTTCTCCATCAAATCTGAGTGAGATTTTGCAAGAAACAAGAAATGTCTCAAATAAACAACCTAACCTTACACCTAAAGCAATTAGAGAAAGAAGAACCAAAAAACCCCAGTTAGCAGAGGGAAAGAAATCATAAATTTCAGATTGGAAATAAATGAAAAAGAAATGAAGGAAACAACAGCAAAGATCAATAAAACTAAAAGCTGGTTCTTAAGAAGATAAACAAAATTGATAAACCATTAGCCAGACTCATCAAAAGAAAAAAAAGGGAGAAGACTCAAATCAATAGAATTAGAAATGAAAAAGGACAAGTAACAACTGACACTGCAGAAATACAAAGGATCATGAGAGATTACTACAAGCAACTCTATGCCAATAAAATGGACAACCTAAAAGAAATGGGCAAATTCTTAGAAAAGCACAACCTTCTGAGACTGAACCTGGAAGAAATAGAAAATATAAACAGACCAATCACAAGCACTGTAATTGAGACTGTGATTAAAAATTTTCCAACAAACCGAAGCCCAGGACCAGATGGCTGCACAGGCGAATTCTATCAAACATTTAGAGAAGAGCTAACACCTATTGTTCTCAAACTCTTCCAAAATATAGCAGAGGGAAGAACACTCTCCAACTCATTCTACGAGGCCACCATCACCTTGATACCAAAACCAGACAAAGATGTCACAAAGAAAGAAAACTACAGGCCAATATCACTGATGAACACAGATGCAAAAATCCTCAACAAAATACTAGCAAACAGAATCCAACAGCACATTAAATGGATCATACACCATGATCAAGTGGGGTTTATCCCAGGAATGCAAGGATTCTTCAGTATATGCAAATTAATCAAATTAATCAACGTGATACACCTTCTTATATCCCAATAGTAAGTGAGACAGCCTGGACCTCTTCTTCAAAATTCAGACTCAGTTCTAAAAATGCTGCATTCATGTTAAAAAGTGTTGCTAATGAAACACCCACATGGGCAAGTCAGGGATACTTACAGGATTGTCTGTGAAGATCACTCTTCCTTGTAGCCATTCTCAACTCCTATCTATATGGCAATCCCCACGAGGTGTCATAAAAATGCTGCAGTGGCACAGATAACACTCCTTCAGAATTTGATGAAGTGAAACTTGGAGGAAAAGTGCCTGCTTGACTCCAGTTCCTAAACAAGGATAAAGTCCATCTCTGTAAGCTTCTAGAAGATATAGACATAGATATAGATATAGATATAGATATAGATATAGATATATACATATATATACATTTATCTATATACATATATATATATATATATATATATATATATGTATAACTGAAATTAAACCTGGTTCATCAGAGAATAAGCTTATGCTTACAAAAATGTCAAGTTACAAGCCCAGGAAATAGAAATGACAAGCATTCTTTGTGATACCAAATTGGTTTTTGGTTTGTTAGGCAATTTACAGGCAGTAAATCATAAAAAGGGAAAAAATATATTACTTAAGTTGACTGTAGCACTTATTCTGGAAACATTTTGGTTTTTAATGTTTTTTTGGATTCAATTGATATGCTGCTCCCTTGTGGTTGAGGTACTTCACAATGGCTTTAGTATGATTCTTCCCAAGAATGTAAAGAAAATTCAACATTTAATAAGTCAAAGAGAAAAGAAAAAGTATGTTCATCTCAGTAGATGTGAAAAATATATTTGCTAATATTCAATATTTTATGGTAATTAAATACCCTTAGAAAACTGGAAGTTTTAAAATAATTCTCTAACTCAATGAATCTGTTCTAAAGGGAAAAAGAAGCTCCAACATCAATGGTCGGTCACACACTGGGTCCCAGACATTAGGAGCAGGCAAGGAAGCCCCGTGTACCCAGTATTAATTGTGATTACTCTAGAGTATTAGCACATGCATCTAGGCAAGAAAAGGAACTACAGAATGATGACACAAATGGCATTTTCAAGCTGAATCGACCACATGCCTAGAACACCCTGGTGAGGGTGCGGGGAGGGAAGTAGAAATAACAGATGCAGGCCAACAAACTATCACTTCACAGAGTTCAACAGCTTCAACTCTGCGTACAATTCAGATGAAAACTCTCGAGCAAAATGTGTATTCATGAAAACATTAAAGTCTAAAAAGGGATATAAAAGGTTTGAACAAATGAACCTGCTTTTTTTTTTTTTGGCTGCACCATGAAGCATGCAGGATTTTACTTCCCCACTAGAGATAGAACCTGGGCCCGCTGCAATGGAAGTGCAGAGTCCTAACCACTGGACCACCAGGGAAGTCCCAAACATGCTTCTTGAGAGAGGAAAACTCAGGATTGAAAAGAAAATCAAATTTCACCTATGTTAGTTAATGATTTTAAATAAATTTGTGTAAAATTTCCCATCGAGCTTAATGTGTGTGTGTGTGTCCATGAGGTAAAGTAAGAGTAAATTAAGAATAAAGAATATTCCTGGCACAAGGAGAGGAAATTTCAGTAATTGATCAGAACAAGCTTAAGTGGGTTTTAGAACTTAATAAAAATTATCTTTGTTACTACAAAGGAAAAAAAAATCCCACCTACATAGAAAATTATTCTCAACTCTACTACTGAGGCAAATCCTGGTTGATTAAGTTTAGAAAAGGTCTGTGTGGTAAAACATACATACAACATAAGCATACATAAACTTCAGCAACAAAAACAAGAAAAAACTCTAAGCAGATTTAAAACTTATTGATACAGAAAATTATGCACTATATGAGGAATAAAATGTTTCTGTTAAAAATGACAGGGTATGGAATGAGTGAATTATTTACAAGCAAGGCAATCCCAAGAAGAACAAGCAAGGGGATTTCAAAATGAACAATAACTACATTAACTGACCACATCTCACTTTTCATGGCTCTGAAAAGGGCCTTCAGTTTCCGCAAACAGGTCCTCATCCTACCTCCAAGGTTTACTAGGAGCTTGATGTAGGCACTAGTGTTCTCAGAAATGGTGATCTGAGCCACTTCCCTAGCAGCAGCATCTTCACAGACATCCACCCCTTCCTAGAGGGTGTTGTCCAGTGCTTGTTATAAAGGGTCAGACCCAACATGCTCAAAGCAGTTCTCCAGGCACATGGCCTTGGAAAAGTTTTCTGTGTTGGGGAACCTGCTTTCAGAACTCATAGAAGTAGTTACTACAGCTCGTTCCACTGCATCTTTTCCTCTTACCTTTCTTGTCCTTCTTGGATTTGCTCTAGTCTTGTGTTTTATGAAGCCCCATGGCACGATAAACCAGACATGAGACTGCCTTGGAAGAAAAGAGCATGGGCTCTGGAATACTGAGACAACATTCAAAAGAGGCATTGGATTAACCCAAAGCCTGATTGTATTAAAAGCAACACAAGGATTCATGTAAATAAGACATTCCAGCTCAAATCTGAATGGATAGTCCTCCTACTCGCATCAAACAATGAGAGGGCAAAGAGGCTATTAGTAAAGTAACTGAGGATGACCTCCAGCAAGAGCACTTTGAAAAGATTCCACCAACAACACCTAAATTGTGTAGACTTCAGTGTCAGAGGTTTTCGAGCTTTTATTTACCACTACTCACATTAAGAAAAACATTTTAAAACAGACCCAGACAGGGCTTCCCTGGTGGCGCAGTGGTTGAGAGTCCGCCTGCCGATGCAGGGGACACGGGTTCGTGTCCCAGTCCGGGAAGATCCCACATGCCGCGGAGCGGCTGGGCCCGTGAGCCATGGCTGCTGAGCCTGTGCGTCCGGAGCCTGTGCTCTGCAACGAGAGAGGCCACAACAGTGAAAGGCCCGCTTACCGCAAAAAAAAAAAAAACAGACCCAGACAGCACAGAGAAATACATATTGCACAAAATAGCTAAACAAAATATTGAAACAGCATGAACTTTAATATGAGCAATGAACTTTGAGATTAATCTTCTAATTTAGTACATTTTATTCTGTCATTTTATTTTCTCCCTTATTGTATTTCTTTTTTCCCCCCAATATTCTATTCCTGACTAACAAGTGTTTCCTAACCTGTGGTATGGAAGGAAAAAAAAGAACAGCGAGCCAATAAGAGTAGGGCACACTGCACTGTCCAGAGGCTCAGCCAATAAAACACTTGACCCTTCCCTACTGCCAGCCACAGTGAGTCCTCAGAAGAATAGATATGTGATACAAGTGAAGCAGTAAGGTCCCTCATGGGATTTTCCACCCCGGGGATTGAAAAGAAACCTTCTTTTTGTTTGTTTGCTTGCTTGTTTGTATTTGTGTTTCTTCATCATAAAGATTTAAGATCGTGCATCTAGGATTACCTGTGGAAGTGATCCTTGTTTCTTGGAACAAGAGATTAATGTGAGATCAGAAATGAGAAAGTTCTTATTGGAGGAAGAGGTGGAGAGGAGGAAACAGAATGGCATTGAAGCCTCGATTCCAGTCCCTGGGTCCTTATCAGTTCCTGCAACTTCTTCTCCAATGGAAGGACTCTGCTACCTCCCCTCCCACTCCACCCAATCTCAACCACCAAGGCCAGGGCTGAGGTTACTGCTGGCTTCTCACTTTTTCCTCCTTTAGTTTTTCCCTTAGGTAGTTCTAATCTAGGAGAGAAAAATTTGAGATGAATATGGAATTACCATTTCTAATCATGTTGCCACACACTGCAGACTGGTAGAGATTTAGGGACACATGTATCTATGAAAAGAGCTTTGGAAAGTCATCTTTACAAGGATGTCATTTACCTTCCCTTAAGTTCCCTTAATATTTTTAAAGGGTGTAACTCCAATGCTTTTGCAGGGTATGAAGGTAATACTATACATGTGTGCTGTAAACATTTCAACTTACACAGAGAATGTAAAATGTAGATAGTGAGAAAACACACCCCACTCCCATATTCTCATTTTCCAGTGACAACTACTTTTAAGACTTTGGTATGTTTTGCTTGCATATTTATACAGGTAATTTGGGGTTATTGGTTGTAAGTAGTAACATGGTGTGGCAGCTCCAAGACACTGCCTTGGTGGCATGTTTTTCTCCCTTTCCTCCATCCTTATGGGCTGGATGAGATCACTTCAATCATGAGGATAAGGGCCACACACCACGTGTGACAGTGTAGTGAGTTTCAAGTGATCAATCGATTCCTATACAGCAGAAGCTACTGCAGCTGTTACGTTGGCTGAGTACACTTTCATAGATTAGGTAAGAAGACAAGGAGACCACCGTCTAAATGGATTTAGGCCATTATTTACTTCTGGCACAGCAGGTAGCATGAGCTTCATGTTAGCATTGTTTTCCCTTGCCCTCTAAGTCCTATGGGGATGATGTGAAGCAGCCAGGTTGATACTGTATATCCAGTGGATCTGTATCACAGCTAAGGAACACTGAGCTTAGGAACACCCCGATTTTATAAGGAGACTGCTGGCAAATTTTGCCCAGCATAGAGGCATTATCTTTACTATCCTGTTGAGGAATCAAATCTGTTCTCTGACCCAGAGGTAGATACTATCTCATCTTCCAAGGCTGTTTGCTCTGAAAACAACCTTGAGAAGATATTCTTAGACAAAAGTTGTCATAAGACATGTAGAACTGCCATGAAGAATTGCCTCCCAACAGTGAATGCAGGGAGCCTGGATCACTAGCCACTTCACGGAACCAATGGAACCAATTGCCTACTTCTAGATTTATGTAAGATTATTAGCTTGTGCAGTTACACCACTGTTCATTCAATCATTCTATCACAGATATCAGAATCTACCCTTAGCCAAAGAACAAACTTTGTTTTAATTCAAATCATACGTATATTTAGAACACAATAAGATATTCCAAGCTCACCTTGTGGCTTCCCTGCTTCTCTGCAACTTCTTCGAAGCTGAGGAATTTGGACAGTTGTGATGGCAAAACATAGGTAATATATTAATCCTTCAGCTATGGACTGAATGTCTGTGCCCCCTCAAAATTCGTATGTTGAAATCCTAACCTTGAATGTGATGGTATTAAGAGGTGGGGCCTTTGAGAGGTGATTAGCTCATGAAGATATAGCCCTCATGAGTGGAATTAGTGGACTTACAAAAGGGATCCTAGGGAGCTCCCTTGCTCCTTCCACCATGTGAGGACATAGCGAGAAGACATGTATCTTTGTATTAGAAATATGAAATAAATTTTCATCACTATGGTACCAATGAAAAAATCGGGGGGCATCCATAATGGTGAACCACTATATTGATGTAAAAAAATAACCAAAAGTTTCTTGTAAAGTAATTCGAAATGCTACCACAGAAATATATTTTAAATGTATTTACATGGAAAGACGGTGATAATAAGTGAAAGTGCAGTTTACAAAGATTATAAGTGGCAGAGATCTATTTTTTTCTTATATAGGTCTCTATCCATAGGTCTGAAAAGAAAAGACTTTTTGTTCTTCCTACATAAAGCTTTTTCTTCAGCATAATAAGAGGCTGCACTTTCTGCCTGGAGGCAGTCAGTATCCCTGCACGCTGGCCCCGCGCCCCTGCCCTTTCCACTCAGACTTCCAGAAAGCTCTGACTGGCAGGTTTTGGCCACAGCCCCTCCCTCCCACCTTCCAGTTCAAGCCGCAGTTTAGGCTTCTGTCACGAGGTGGCACCAAAACACCACTATTTTAAAATTTCTCTGCAAAGTTCGAGCAGAAATATACAATACCTTCCCTTAAAACTCAGCCTTTGAACCAATGTACAGAATGATTCTAATTCTGTCTGAAAAAAAGAAAACCTGATGGGTGTAAAAGAAGACTGTAAAAACATATACTCTAGGGCCTGCATACAGTGAAACACCAGGTAAAGGGAGCGCCTTGGTAGCCGGCAGCAGACAAGAGAAGGGCAGTGCAGAGTAGGCGGGAGGTGATGGGGCGCTGGAGCGGGTCTGGGCAGCTGTCTCCTCTCTTCTCGACAGGGGATGCCAGAGGGTGGGGAACAGACAGATGAGAAGCCTGTACGGGGGGTCGGCTAATGGAAGGTGAACATCCTGCTCTCTGGGAGGGACCCCTCTACAGTGTGGACAAGTTAACCTACACTGATGAAGGAAGAGATACATCAATGAACGAGAAGTAGACTTGGGTCAACAGCAAATGTAACTGCTTTCATATACATATGAATTTTCTAAACAGGATTGATATCATAGCAAACAAACCATTCCAAGACATGCATTATTCTTTGCAATACGTGCTCCTTTTCATTAAAAAGTAAAATGGATATGGGGATGCCATCTGGTGGCCAGATGCAGGATTGCAGTTCTGAGAGGCTCAGACCAGCAAGGGGGAGGGAGAGGAGGAGGTGGGATCTTGGCTTAGTGGTGTCAGCCAGTATTTTCTGGAATTTTGCACCTACTATGAGCAGTCTTTCTGTGTCCACCATTTTCTGAGATGTCTGAACCCGAGACTGGGATCGGGATGCCCGGCGCTGCCCCAAACTGAAGAGAAAGCTGCACTTGTGAGTTTGTGAGTGTTCAGTGGGGAGCCAAGGGATGCGGTCCAACACCCAAGTCTCTTGGCACAAGGGGCAGGATTTCTTCTCCCCTGTCATCTTTCTCACCCAGAGGGGTTGGTAAGTGAGTACCCACGTGAGTACTTCCTCTAATATGAACTTTCTCATCTCTATTCTCACATATGCTCATCTATGTGTCTTTCTATATACCCAGAGCTCCAAAACTAGAAGAAGAGGTGATATATTAAGAAGAAACTTCATGCCATTTCAAGGATGATGGTTCAGACATAGAGTATAATAGGAAGCCTAAATGGGAGGAGTCACTCTTCTAGAGATAAGACACACACAAAACCAGTCCAGAAATCTCCCACTTTGACCCATGACCCAGCAAAGATCTAAAGAACAGTATCTGAAAGTTCTTGTTCCTGCCCTTGAAGATCAGCGAGAATCAAAGCACTCCACAAGTTGCCTTATCCTTCATTCTGCATCCAGTTCTGTCTGGGAGTGATATCTTTTCAGAGAAATTAACATGTCAGCACTTGTTCAAAAAGAACTGGGAACTCTGCTGTAAGTACTATTTGAAATTTGGGGTTCAGAGTTATTTTGTTTTTCTTTCCAAATATTCCTTTTCATTGGGGAAAAACATGTAGAAAGTGGAGAAGAAAACATGTATAAAATTGAGCCCATACACCAGTCAGCATCAGAATTGCAGCTCTGAAAGTCTCAGACCAGGAGTCCAGCAAGGGGTGTGGGAGTGAGAAAACCGTCTTGCTTGATTACTTCAGCAGAGTTGTTTGGAATTTTCCGCCCGTTGGCAACAACCCTTCTAAATCCATGACTTTCTAAGATGTTGTTTGATGTTTAAACTCCAGACACAAAATACAGCACTGATGAGAAAGCTGCATATATCAGCAAGTCAATATTTGAGGTGAAAGAGTTTAAGACATAGAAACATAAACACACAAATGTGCACACACGCACGCACACACACAGATTCACTGATAAATCTCCACCATAGAAACAGACACAGCTAAATAATCACACATAAATACCTGTTTTCAAATAAATTTGTTAAATTTACTTCTTTTCCCCATAAAATTTACTTTCAATATATTTCCAAAGCAATAACATTATGAGTACATTTCTTTATTTTCTTTTTTGTTTTTAATTTTTATCTCAATAATTTTCTTAATTACAACATTTCAAGCAATGTAGAAATGTATATTTATAAAATAAAATTATCCTGTATCCTTCACTTGCCTAATCTCCATCCCTGGCCTAAAGTTGTCCATTGTCAGTAGATTGGTGCATGCTCTCCAGATGTATTTGTGATTCTCTGAAAATGATATATTAATTTGTATTTATGTATACACAAATATGTATTCACATCCACATATTCCTTTTCTTTCTTTTTTTTTTAAATAAAATTATTTATTTATTTATTTATTTATTTATTTATTTATGGCTGTGTTGGGTCTTCGTTTCTGTGCGAGGGCTTTCTCTTGTTGCGGCGAGCAGGACCACTCTTCATCGCGGTGCGCGGTCCTCTCACTACCGCGGCCTCTCTTGTTGCGGAGCACAGGCTCCAGACGCGCAGGCTCAGTAGTTGTGGCTCACGGGCCCAGTTACTCCACAGCACGTGGGATCTTCCCAGACCAGGGCTCAAACCTGTGTCCCCTGCATTGGCAGGCAGATTCTCAACCACTGCACCACCAGGGAAGCCCCACATATTCCTTTTCTATATTGAAATCTCATCCAGGATTTTTATTCTCAGGATTTTAATTCGCATTTCGTTAACTAACGTGTTTCGGAATACTTCAGATATTTATTGGGCATGAATATTGATTATTCTTTAAATGTATATCCTGTTCTTATCATCTGCTGATCTCTTCCTGTTTAATAGTAAGCATGCTTTATAAACTATTGATATAAACTCTAGATTGTTTGCAGATGTTTTCTCTTGGATTTTCAGTCAACTGTTACTTATTTTTCCAAACAGAAAATGTTCAAAATGTTTCATTAATTTGTTGATTTTAAAGCAACACAGATCATTGTAATAGAAACTGAGCAATACCCTAGCCATCATCGATTACCCACATTAGAGCATTCAAAGCCCTGGAGCCTTCAGAACACAATGGAAAAGCATTAGAGTAATTCCAGTTTTAACTACTGCACAAGCATTTACAAGGCTGTTTCCCTGATTTATTTAACCATCTCCTAACTGCTGTAATCTGATCTGAAAAATGGGAATAATCACTGGTAGTGTGAATGGCTGTTAAGATTAAGGCAGATAAAATGTAAAATATATCTTGCTTAAAGAAGTACTGTGACCTCTTTTTTTTTGCGGTATGCGGGCCTCTCACTGTTGTGGCCTCTCCTGTTGCAGAGCACAGGCTCCGGATGCGCAGGCCCAGCAGCCATGGCTCACGGGCCTAGCCGCTCTGCGGCATGTGGGATCTTCCCAGACCGGGGCACAAACCCGTGTCCCCTGCATCGGCAGGTGGACTCTCAACCACTGTGCCACCAGGGAAGCCCCTGTGACCTTTTTCTTTCTTTCTTTCCTGGTTTCCTTTCAGGAAAGAACAACACCTCTGTTTGTGCCTGAGCCCCACAGAGTCCCTGAGGAACCAACTAATCAATCCCTCAACCCCATATCTTGGCCTCTTGGCCCAAAGAGCAAGATCCCATCTCCACTGCCACCTTTGTCACCCGGGTGGTATTTAAAACTAAGCCAGAAAGCTCATTGTCTAAAACTGTGGATCCTGAGTGTCCTGTGGAGTGGGCAAGAGATGAAGACCCAATCCAGTCACCCATAGATGTTTAACCCTGGAGAGCCTTTCAGAGCTTGAGCTTCATCATCTGTACATTGGAAATGAGGTTACCTTCTCATTTGTGAAGATAAAATGTTAAAATCGAGGAAACATGGGTGCTATATAATAGGATTTCAACAAATGCTTGTTCTTTCCCCACCCTGACTCCTCTCTCTCCTGAAAGAGATGACTTTGACCCAAAACAAAGGGCATAGATATCATAGATAGCATCTAGAATGTAGCATCAGGAAGTCAAACACACACACACACACACACACACACACACTTTTATATAATATATGAGCTTTGGTGCCATTTCTGTGTTTTAGGATATATTCTCTGATTGAATTGAGATAATGGAGGAAGATCATCATGCCTTTTTTTTTTTAAATCTTATGTGTAATCCTTTCCTTGTTTCTTAAAAAAAACATCTTCTTTTAGGTGTATTAAGAGGGTAAATCTCATGTTAAGTGTCCTTTCCTTGGTTCTGTACCTTGTAGGCTGAATGTGAGAAAAGCAGATTCCCTTTGAACTCTAGATAGAAGAGACATTTGAGGGGAACAACATCTAATAAAAAGTCTGCTGGACAGAAGATTGGAGACAGAATACTTGGGTCCCAAGAGCCCCAAGCAGCCCCATCACTGAACCTTGGATGAGTCACTTCTCCTGTGCTGGCCTCAGTCCTAACACAGAGTCATACTGACTCTCACCTTGTGGTCAGGGTTGTGGGCTTTGGAGTCTGATAAACTGGAGTTTGAACCAAGGCACTACTAATTGATGGTTGCCTTTTCTTTTATAGGTTTCCTTGGGCACACCTGCCAGGGATTCTGGGTATGTATTTGTGGGTCCATTTAAGGTGTCATCAGATAGATACAATCTGCTAAACGTGACCAAATTGCTCTGCAGAGTCGAGGTACCAGGTCACAATCCAACCAGTTGTGTATGGGAGTTCCCATTGCTCTACATTGTCCATGTAAAGCGGAGGCTGAATGCCCAATTCCAAACACAGACCTTTGAGTCAAGCACATGGGGATTATGATAACAGCTCTTTCCCTTAGTAGCTGTGTGACCCTGGAACATGGACTGAACCTCTCTGAGCCTCACTCTTATAATATGTAAAAGGATATTCTGATACCAAACAGAATATCTGGAACATATAGACTGGCAGCAAATGTGTTTCCTTCCCATTCCATCTTTCCTTTATTTAAGACAGATATTATTTTAACCTCAATATTATTACAGTGTCTTAGAAAACATTTGTGAATGTTATAAGAGAAAGGAAAACAAACATATTTGTGTATGTTATGTAATAGATTCAGGGACATTTCTGTTATATACAATGTTACAGAATGAGGTATCTGATGGAATTGGGGTGGGGGAAAGTGCTTACTCTTTCCTATCGAATTGTGGCCTATTTGGGCCCATTAGGTTCACATATATGTCCTTTGATATGTTTGGATGATTGTGTTTAAGACCTCCATTTCCTTGTTGATCTTATGCCTAGCTTTGCTTTCATTATGGAAAGTATGGGATTGAAGTCTCCAATAATTATTGTAGAATTATCTATTTCTTCCCCATTTTGGCCAATTTTTATTTCATATATGTTTTAGTTTCCTACTACTGCTGTAACATATTACCACAATTTTAGTGGCTCACAACAACACATGCTTATTATTTTATAGATTTGGAGGTCAGACAATTGAAATCAGTTTCACTGGACTAAAATCAAGGTTCCGGCAGGGCTTTTTTCCTTCTGAAGACTGTAGGAGAGGATCATTTCTTGCCTTTTCCAGCTTCTAGTGGCTGCCTCTATTCCTTGGCTTGTGGCCACATCACTCTGACTTCTGCTTCTGTTGTCACATTTCCTTTTTTGACTCTCCTCCTTTGTTTTATAAGGACCTTCGTGATTACATTGCACCCATCTGGATAGTCCAGGATGATATTCACATCTCAGAACCCTTGACTAATCACATCTAAAAAGTCCCTTTTGACGTGTAAGGTAACATATTCACAGATTTTAGATATTAGGATGAGGGTATCTTTGGTGAGACATTATTCTACCTATGACAATGTATTTTGAGACTGCCTTTATGTGTGCATATGTTTATAATTGTTATATCTTGGACTGACCCTTTTATCATTATAAAATGTACCTCTATCTCTAGTAAATTTTTGTGTGTATTTTGATTCTATTTTATCTGATACTTGTATAGCCACTCCAGCTCTCTTATGGTTGCTGTTTGTATGGTATATCTTTTTCTACCCATTCACACAAACCTATTTGTATTTTAAAATCTGAATTGTGTCTCCTACAGGCAGCATATTATTGGATTGCCTTTTTAAATCCAGTTTGACAGTCTCTTATTTTGATTGGATTGTTTAATCCATTTATGTTTAATGTTATTATTAATATGGTAGGATTTATGTCTGCCAATTTACTTTTGATATATTAACGTATCATGTCTTTCTTATTCTTCTGTTCCTCTTTTTCCTCTTTTATTTTTTCTTTTGTATTAAGTGAATGTTCTCAATATTCAAATATTTCAATTTCCAAATACTTTTAATATTCAAATATTTCACTAGAGGAATATTTTGATTCCTCTAATAATTTTGTCACTATTTTTAAAAATAAATTTCTTTCTTTCTTTATTTTTTGGCTGCATTGGGTTTTCATTGATGGGTGCGGGCTTTCTCTAGTTGCAATGAGCAGGGGCTAGTCTTCATTGCAGTGTGTGGGCTTCTCATTGCGGTGGCTTCTCTTGCTGTGGAGCACGGGCTCTAGGCCTATGGGCGTCAGTAGTTGTGGCACATGGGCTCAGTAGTTGTAGCACCTAGTTGCTCCATGGCATGTGGGATCTTCCTGGACCAGGGCTCGAACCCATGTACCCTGCATTGGCAGGTGGATTCTTAACCACTGCGCCACCAGGGAAGTCTCTCACTATTTTTTTTTAAATAGTGATTTAGGGCCTACAAAATATATCTTAACTTATCAGAATCTACTTTAGATTTAGACTAATTTCAGTGAAATATAGAAAGATTACTCCCATATGGCTGCATTTGCTCCTCTACTTTTTGTTATTATTGTTATACTTATTGCCTATATATATATAAAATAAACCCAGCGATATATTGTTATGATGATTCCTTCACTTTATATAATTTTCTGTCTTTAAAGAAGAGAGGAGAAATAACAAGTATATATTTATGAGCTTGGTATATTAGCCATCTAAATTTTCATTTCTGATTTTCCTCATTTCTTGCTATAGATTGAATTACCATCTTGTGTTATTTTCTTACTCTAATGCAGTTTTATTCCCACCTGTCTGTTTTTGTGTTGTTATTGTCAAATATATCACTTCTCTACTGGCCTCAACTGGCCTCCTTGTCACCTAAGGAGTTCATGGAGATTCATGAGAACCCCTCTGGAAAAGCATTTTGGGTTCTTAGATAGGAAGAAAAAAAGCAGTGACTGCCAACTAATTACTTTCCAACGTACACGGCAGATATCATCAAGTTCTGCATTGGATGAACTCAATAATATGCTAAGTATTTTTATTTTTAATTGAATGACAATTTGTGGCTAACTGGAGGATCACTGGCCTCAAGGAACCATGGGAACTCACCTTCCCTGAGTGTCTGCCACTTTGCATTTGTCATCATATGCATTTCTCACAATGTTCCTGTGTGGTAGAGATTATCGGCCACAATCTATAAAAGAAGAAATTAAGACCTAAAAAGGACTGGAAAAACTTTGATGAGATTTCACGATTAAATGTATTCCTTCCAATTAATTGGTATGCTTTCCTGTTTTATTTTTATTTTATATTTTGCCTTTTAGGTCAGGTCAGAGAAACAGCTGAACTGGATATCTGTAATATCTTTTGAACCACTGGATCATAAGTTACAGCAGAAGAACAAACTGTGATAACAGGTCTGCTGGGAAGGACAATGGAAGGAGAGTTAAGAGCTGTTTCTTCTAGTTCCTGACCCATCGCTGATTCTGAGGACTTGAGTAAGTCTCCTCCCCTGCACTGGCCCCATTTCTAAATCAGGGTTATGCTACTGAAGCCTGCCAAACAGGCGCTGATCCTCATCCCCTCCAAGGAGATATTTGACACTGTCTGGAGACATTTTTGGTCATCACAGATCAGGTTGGAAGTTGTATTATGAGCAGTTAGTGGATAGAGGCCAGAGATGCTGGTTAACTTTCTACAATGCACAGGAGAGCCTCCACAATAAAAAAAAATTATATAGCCCAGAGTGTAATAGTGCTGAGGTTGAGAAACCCTTTTCCAGGCACCCCTACTCTCATTAGGAGCTCCCAGAGGAAACACACATACACATCCTGGTACTTATAACTGACAGTAACACGAAGAGAGAAGCACCAGAATCATGTGCCCATTGCTCAGCTTTTTGCTGTTAAGGTATTCATGGATTTTCATATTAGGTTTTGTGATTTTGTTGGGGGTAGAGAGGGGAAAAAGTTTAGTTGAGCCTATTCAACCTACCCTTAAAACCATATCCTTTTTCAATAGAACTTGACTGTAAAAATGTTTAGCAGAGCATTGCTAAAGCAGGGAAATTATAGAAAGAAACTAAATATCCAAAACAGGAAATGTCTTTAATTAAAGCAAGTCTAAACAAATGATGGAATTTTAGGCAACCATTAAAATTAATTATGTTGAGCAAAGATAAATTATTTTTTGACCTTTAAGACTGGCAAATATGAATTTTAAGAAATTGGTGGTGATCATTTTGGAAAGTGTGTGGAAGGAACAGACACTTTCATACATTGAGTCCCAATTTTTTTCTTCATAATTTAAAGCTGTGGGTTTATCATATTTCTGCCCTCACATTTTTCCCTCTGAGAGCTCATCTAATAACCACCTCTACCTTATATCTGCCTATATCCCTCCCTAGACACCCCAACACACACTCACTTTGAATCATCAAAGCTGGGAGAAAAAGTGATAGGAAAGAGGCAGGGATGGAGGAGGGTAGAGGCAGCCCTTGGCTCAGGAGTCAGTCACTATCATCTCATCTTATGGGACTGGGGAAAAGAAAGGACATGATCACTCCATTTCTGTGTGACTTAAGTACTACACAGTGGAGATTTGGGCAGTGGTAGAAATTTATCACCTCACTTTTAGACATTTCATATAGTCTTTTGTCCCTTTAATTAATCTTCCAGATTCATATCACAGAAGCACCTTTTCTTTAATGCCAGGAGATACAAAGTAACTAAAGGAAAGCATAGCTTAATGCTGGCTCTGCTGAACAGGACACTGGAATAAATTTCAAAAGTTTGAGGTCCCACTGATTAGCTGATTAGAAGAACTCGGATAAATCAGGTCCCTTCTACTGGTGTAAAAGAGAATAAACCTTTATATTAATAGTTAGGAACATAATCTTTGGAGTCAGAAACTCTGGGTTCCTCAAGGCGTGGCTCCACCATGTCATCTCAAATCAGTGAGAAGATAAATCTTTACCTTTGGGAATGTGTGCTAATGGTTAACATTATTTTCCTCTCTTTTTTCCAAACTTTTTAAATGATTATATATTCATATTAAAATAATTGTTATTATTTTAGACGCCTTACATCCATCAAAATTTATAATGTTAATGCCTTTTTATCAAGTATATCCTCTTCTAAGAATCTTGCCCACAGAAATACATGCATGGAGATGCTTATTGTAGCATTGTTTGTAAGAGCCAACACCAGGAAACAGAAAACTTGTCCATTATTAAGAAATTTGCTCAGTGAGTTATAATATAGACTTACAGTGAAGTTCTGTACAGCAGGCAAAAGCAATGAACTGCATTTTATTGGTATTTTATTGTTCAAGAAATATAAGCATCCTTTCCTTAATAAATTTTAAAATAGCATTTCCAATTGACATTGTAAACTACAAATGTTTTTATTTTCTAAATAATGAAGAAAAAGAGGAATATTAGCTTCTTATTTGCAGTTAAAGTTCATCTGTCCATTCACCATGCCGTGATCTCTCCCAGAAAAACACAAAATGGGGCTTCCTTGGTGGTGCAGTGGTTGAGAGTCCGCCTGCCGATGCAGGGGACACGGGTTCGTGCCCCGGTCCGGGAGGATCCCACATGCCACGGAGCAGCTGGGCCCGTGAGCCATGGCCGCTGAGCCTGTGCGTATGGAGCCTGTGCTCCGCAATGGTAGAGGCCACAGCAGTGAGAGGCCCGCATTCCACAAAACAAACAAACAAAAAAACACACACACACAAAATGGCCATAAATCTGTGTGTTCAAGTTTATATAAGTGCATAAGACCCTTCCTCCATGAGGCAATATACAATATTATTTAACAAGTTTGCCACTTCATTTTTTTTACAACTTTATTGGAGTATAATTGCTTCACAGTGGTGTATTAGTTTCTGCTTTATAACAAAGTGAATCAGTTATACATATACATCTGTTCCCATATCCATTCCCTCTTGTGTCTCCCTCCCTCCCACCCTCCCTATCCCACCCCTCCAGGCGGTCACAAAGCACCGAGCTGATCTCCCTGTGCTATGCGTCTGCTTCCCACTAGCTATCTACCTTATGTTTGGTAGTGTATATATGTCCATGCCTCTCTCTTGCTTTGTCACAGCTTACCCTTTCCCCTCCCCATATCCTCAAGTCCATTTTCAAGTAGGTCTGTGTCTTTATTCCTGTTTTACCCCTATGTTCTTTATGACATTTTTTTTCTTAAATTCCATATATATTGAGGGCACTGAAGACCAGAGCTTTCTCTTCTAAATGAATGCTAAAGGAATAGAAATGTGTGAGGTTGGTACCTCAGGCAATCAGTAGATTAGGATTAAGGAAAAAATTGTAGGGAGAGAAATTGAGAAACAATATCTGCTACAGCATATTTATAATTATATTGTTAGGAAGATAAAGTTGGACTTCCCAAGAGGGACAAACAAACAATATATTACATACCTCAGAATGTTTTTGTGTTGTGTTAATAGGTTTTTGCTTAGGGTTAGGTTCTTTTTCCCCTTTTATGCCTTGATTTTTGTTTGGGGTTTTATTTTCTTTTGTTATGGGAGTTAGGAAGAAAAAAGATCAGATAATAAAGCAGTGGGTATTAATGTTAACTGAAAAATGTAAGTTGAAGAACAGTATAGCTATTATGATATGTTATTAAAAGAATAATTATTGCATAAATCGTATTAAAATGTACCTAGACAAATTTAAGGGATATACTCAGAACTGTTAACAGTGGTAATTTCTGGAAGTGGGAATTTAAAAAAAACATTAACTTTCTGTTCTATATATTTTCATATTTTTTGTTGTTGTTAGAAAAGCTTTATTGAGCTATAATTCACATATATAATTCAACAATTTAAAATAATTGATTTTTACTATATTCACAGAGTTGTGCAATCATCACCACCATCAATTTTGGAACATTTTCATTACCCCCATACCCATATATTCCTGAACAATCACTCCCCCTTTCCCTCCAACACTCACTTCATCCCTAGGCAAACACTAATCTACTTTCTGTCTATATGGATTTGCTTATTATGTACATTTCATATAAATGGAATCAAACAGTCTATTTGAACTTTTGTTTCTGATGACTTTCATGTAGCATAATGTATTCAAGGTTCATTCATGTTGTAGCATGCATCAGTACTCCATTTCTTTTCATTGCCAAATAATATTCCACTGCATGGATATACCACATTTATTTATTCATTCATCAATTGATAGACATTCGAGTTGTTTCTACTTTTTGGTCTTGTGATAATGCTGCTATGAACCTTGTGTACAAGTGTTTGCATGGACATATGTTTTCATTTCTCTTAAGTATATGCCTAGGAATTAAATTGCTGAGTCATATAGTAACACCGTTTTCAAACTTTGAGGAACTGCCAGACTATTTTCCAAACTGGCAGCACCATTTTAAATTACCACCAAGAGTTTAAAAGGGTTCTAATTTCTTCACATCTTCACCAGCACTTGTTAATACGTTTTTTTGATTCTAGCCATTTTAGGGAGTGTGAAGTGGTATTTCATTGTAGTTTTGATTTGCATTTCCCTAACGAATAATGATGTGAAGCATCTTTTCGGGTACTTATTGACCATTTGTATATCTTCCATGGATTAATGTCTATTCAAACACTTGCTCATTTTTCAGTTAAGTCATCTTTTTGTTATTGAGCAGTAAGAGTTTTTCATATATTGTAGATACTACTTTCTTATATATAAGATTTGAAAATATTTTCCTTAGTCTGGGGGATGTATTTTTACTTGTTTTTTTACTTTTTTGAGGAATAATTAAGAAATATAATTATATATATATGTGATTATTTGATATATGTATACATTGTAGAATAATTACCAAGATCAAGGTAATTAACATATCTACCACCTCACATAGTTAATATAGGTAACTCTTTTTTTGTGATGAGAATGTTTAAGATCTATACCCAGCAAATTTCAAGTATATAATATCATAGCATTAACTGTAGTCACCATACTGTACATTAGATCCTCAGAAGTTATTCTTCTTATAATTAAACTTTTGTGCCCTTTGACCTATATCTCTCCATTCCCCCCTCTCCCCAGCCACTGGCAATCACCATCCTATTCTGTTTCTATGAAACCAGCTTTTTAAAAAAAGATTCCACATGTAAGTGACATACAGTATTTGTCTTTGCATGATTTCACTTAGCATAATGCCATCCAGATTCATCCATGTTGTTGCAAATGGCAGGACTTCCTTCTTTTTTATAGCTGGATTATATTCCATTGTGTGTGTGTGTGTGTGTGTGTGTGTGTGTAATATGTACATATAGAATACTCCCATTTTTTTATCCATTCATTGGTTGAAGGACATTTAAGTTGTTTCCATATCTTGGCTATTGTGAATAATGCTGAAATGAACATAGGTGTGCAGATATCTCCTCAAAATACTAATTTCAGTTCCTTCAGATATATACCCAGGTACAGTATTGCTAGATCATACAGTAGTTTTTGTGAGTGATGTAAGATAGGGGTGCAGTTTCCTTCTTTTGTATGTGGATATCCAGTTTTCTTAGCACCATTTATTGAAGAGTCTGTCCTTTCCCCATTGTGTGTTCTTTGCATCTGGGTCAAAAATTAGTTGACTGTATATGTGTGGGTTTATTTCTTGGCTCTCAATTCTGTTCCATTGGTCTATTTACCTGTTTTTATGCCAGTATCATACTTGTTTGATTACTATAGCTTTGTAATACAGCTTAAAATCAGGTAGTGTGATGCTTCCATCTTTGTTCTTCTTTCTCAGGATTGTTTTTGGCTATTTGGGGCCTTTAATGGTTCCAAACAAAATTTAGGGTAATTTTTTCTATTTCTATGAAAAATGCCATTGGAATTTTGACTGGGATTGCATTGAATCTGTATATCACTTTAGGTAGTATGGACATTTTCACAATACGAATTGTTCCAACCCAAGAACATAGGATGTCTTTCCATCTGCTTGTCTCTTCTTCAATCTCTTTCATCAGTGCCTTATACTTTTCAGTGCACACGTCTTTTTAGACAGGATATCAAAAGCAAGATCTAACAATAGAACTACCATGCAATCCCACTTCTGGGTATACAGAATTGAAATCATGAACTTGAGGAGATATCTGTACTTCCAGTTTCATTGCAGCATTATTCACAATAGCCAAGATATGGAAACAAACGAAATGTACAACTTACAAATGAGTGGATAAAGAAAACGTGATATATACATGTAATGGAATGTTATTCAGCCTTTAAAAAGAAGGAAATCCTTCCATTGTGACAACATTGATGAAATTAGAGGACATTGTAAATAAGCCAGTCACAGAAGGTCAAATACTATAAATGAGGCATCTAAAATAGTCAAACTCTTAGAAGTATATAGAAAATAGAATGGTGGTTACCAGGGGCTGGCAGGGGAGAGGAAATGGGAAGTTGTTGCTCAATAGGTATAAAGTTTCAGTTATGCAAGATGCATAAGTTCTAGAGACCTGCTGTACAACATAGTGCCTATAGTTAACCATATGGTATTGTGAACTTTAAAATATGTTAAGAGGATAGATTTCATGTTATGTGTTATTACCACAAAAATAACCAGTAAAGGGCTTCCCTGGTGGCGCAGTGGTTGAGAGTCAGCCTGCCGATGCAGGGGACACGGGTTCATGCCCCGGTCTGGGAAGATCCCACATGCCGCAGAGCGGCTGGGCCCGTGAGCCATGGCCGCTGAGCCTGCGCGTCCGGAGCCTGTGTTCCACAACGGGAGAGGCCACAGCAGTGAGAGGCCCACGTACCGCAAAAAAAAAAAAAATAAAATAAAAATAACCAGTAAAGAAACAAGAAAAATTTTGGAGTTGATGGGTATGTTTATTTCCTTGATTGTGGAGATGGTATCATAGGTGTATGCATATGTCCAAACTCATCAAAATGTATACATTAAATATGTGCATTTTTGTATATCAATTATACCTCAATAAAGCTTTAAAAAGCAAAAACTGATAAGTTGGACCGCATGAAAATCAAAACATTTGCTCTATGAAAGGCCATGTTAAGAGGATGAAAAGGCAGGCTACAGACTGGGAGAAAAATATTTGCAAATCACATATTCATCAAAGGACTTGTTTCTAGAATATATAAAGAACTCTCAAAACTCAACAGTAGGGGCTTCCCTGGTGGCACAGTGGTTGAGAGTCCGCTTGCCAATGCAGGGGACACGGGTTCGTGCCCCTGTCCGGGAAGATCCCACATGCCATGGAGAGGCTAGGCCCGTGAGCCATGGCCGTTGAGCCTGCGCATCCAGAGCCTGTGCTCTGCAACGGGAGAGGCCACAACAGTGAGAGGCCCGCATACCGCAAAAAAAAAACAACAAAAAAACCTCAACAGTAAAAAAAAAAAATCTAATTAGAAAATTGGCAAAATACATAAAGAGACATTTCACTGAAGAGGATATAGAGATGGCAAATAAGCACATGAAAACATGTTCAATATCATTAATCATTAGGGAAATGCAAATTAAAATAACAGTGAGATATCACTACACACTTAATCAGAATGGCTTACATGAAAAATAGGAGCACCACCAAATGGTGTTAAGGATGTAGAGAAACTGGATCTCAAATACATTGCTGGCAGGAATGTAAAAAGCCACTCTGGAAAACACTTTGCAAGTTTCTTTAAAAACTGAATATGCAACTATCATGACCTGGCAATTGAACTCTTGGTTATTTATCCCTGAGAAATGGAAATTTATGTTAACACACAAACCTGTACACAGATGTTCATAGCAGTTTTGTTCATAAAACCCAAAAGCTGGAAACAACCCAGGTGTCATTTAACAGGAGAATTATTAAACAAATTGTGGCACATCCATATCATGGAATACTACTCCACAAAAAACAAAAATAAAAACAAACAAAGAACTACTGATACATTAAATAACTTGGATGAACCTCAAGGAAATTACACGGAGTGAAAAAGTCATTCTTAAAAAGATGGTTCCATTTATATAACATCTTTTTCTTCTATTTTGTTTTTTATTTTTGTGTCTGTGTTCATGAAAGGTATTGACCTATGATCTTCCTTTCTTATAAGTTCCTTTCCAAGTTTTGGTATCAAGAATATGCTTGACTTACAAAACAAATTGAGATGCATTTTCTATTTTCTGTTATCTTAAAGAATTTATGTATGGTCTGTATCATTTGTTTTTGAAATGTTTGGAAGAATTCACCAGTGAAGCTATATGGTTCTGGAGACTTCTTTTTGGATAGGTTCTTATTTACAGATTCAATTTCTTTAATACGTATGAGACTATTCAGATTTTCTGTTCCCTCTTGGATCCATGTAGATAGTTTTGTTTTTCAAGGCATTTTTCCCATTTTATAGAAACTGCTAAATTTATTGGCAACCTGATTTCCAGTTTTACCAACCATTCTTTTGCATCATCAATGCAAATATCCAAACAGTGGAAAAGACACCTGAGCAAGAATCAAAGCTGTGGCATCACACTGCATTAGTATTCATTAATTCTTCAACTGCACATATTCATAGTAAAAGAAAAAAAATACTTCACTGAAGAATATCCTACATGAAGCAGTTAAAATTAATTTTATCAGAGCTGAACCATTGAGGATATGTACATTTAATATTCTGCGTGGTGAGGTAAGTATACACAAAGTGCTTTTGCTGTATTTCAAAGTAGAATGAATGTCTAGAGGAAAAGCAGTTATGTAATTATTTCAGTAGCATGCACTCTAAGAGGCAGTGTGGTAGAGGGACAGTCTAGGCTTCAGTGTCAAATGTGAGTTAATATTCATATTATACCTCTTATTAATACTGTTACTTTAAAAATGCCTTTAACCTCTCTGTACCTATTTACTTATTTGTAAAATGTGAGCAATGATTCTTATATAAGTGAATTATTGGGAGTAGCTAAAGAAACAACCAATATAAGGTGTCCAATACAGCATTTGCATTCAACTGATGTCATTTTCCCCTTCACTTCATACTCTGCTTCTAACTGATGAAATAAAATTTATATTTTAAGGCAAGACAAGAAAAATTAAACATAAAATACTCTCTCTGAGTGATTGTTTTTCTTTCTTCTGACACTAGTAGTGTAACTTCTTAAAAGAATAGTGTTCTTTCCCAACTCTGTAGGGGGTCATAGTGACTTGCTCCTTGCTTTGTATATGTTTACCTGGACTGTGTATCCTTGGTGAACTTTACGTAAAATATCAGTATGTCATTTTGATGTACAATCCTTTGTATTGAAAATGTATATGACTGTGCCTTCAACTTCTAATGGGAGGAACAGTTCTCAGAGCTTTCTGAGATTATGCTTCCTGGGTTATAATTTTCAGCTTGGGTCAAATAAAATTCCCTTATTTTTCTTCTTAACTTGATAGTTAATTGAATTTTCATCGACATAACACTAGGACTAGATGGGTGATTAGTACACAACTATGTTTACTGTATCTAGATGATTAAATGCCTGTGGCTAATGCTGAAGCCATATGTGACAGAGTCTACAGGGTCAGCCTCAAACCTCCTCCAGCATGTAGTGAAGATAGTTCCCTCTGTGTTAACACCAGGAAATTTTCGCTCATCTTACAGATGACAAAAGCTTCTTAGTAGCCAAGTCTTTCATCTGCTTATGGCTGTAAGAAATGTAATGGTCTTCGAAGTTATCTGATCCACCAACTTCAGTTTAAGATAATCTGAAGCTCCGAGAGGCTAGATTAGTTATTAGCCAAAAGAGTGGCAGGACCCAAAGCAGAAAACACTTTTGTGATTTTTCCTGATACTCTGCTTAATAATCCTGCCATTTAATCATTGTGCTTTCTTGTCTGATTTGTTTTGTGCTTTAGGTTATCAGAAAGTTTATGAACTGCATATCTATAAATAATTTTGAGCCCCTGGAAGACAAATGTACCCTTGGCGAGAAGTTCCTGTGAAAAAAATCTAAGCATAATAATTGAGCTTCTGGTCAAAGCATTGAAAGGGAATCAAGAGATCTGGGTGCTGGTGCCTGAATCATCACTAGCTCTGGGAATTTGGGTAAGCCTCTCCCCCGTTGTTGTCCTCATCTATAAAACAGGGAAACATCATGTCTTTCTCTCAATCATCAGAATACATTGTGCCAAATCCCTCTCTGACACCTTGCATTCTATAGTAATAAAACAGAGCTGAATGACAAATTTTATGTGCATTACCATCAGTGTATTGATAAAATAAGAATTTTCATATATAAGGATATAAATGTTTATTAATATAAATTTACCAAAATCTTACCTGTATAAATATTTTCAACCTGATTGTCTTGGTTTATATTTCCACTTAAACCCTCAAAGGATATAGTCTAAAACATATATTCATTCAGGTCTCTCTCTCTCTCTCTCTCTCTCTCTCTCTCATACACACACACACACACACACACACACACACACACACACTGGACTCAAGCACACTCTGGTGCACATACATAGTCACAAGCCATGGGAATGGGTCCTTAGCCACACATTAGGAAATATGCCCTATCCTCTGTAGCAACAAGTGAAATCACGTGGAAAAACAAAGGGAAATACAGTTGATTCCAAATTGTACGGGTCAAAGTGATCAGAGAAGGCTTTCAAATGAACTGAAAATAATCTGAAACTCATTCCTGCCAAGCTGATAGGCTATCTGATCTGAGTCAATACTGTTGGGTTTATCTAGCACTGAATCCTGTACCTTTCCCTGCTGTTATCGACTGTCTTGCCAAATAGTTTAGAGATAAACCTTAACCTGGCTGGCATGTCTTTGGGTCATGTGACCTTATTCTTTCAGTTCCACACTCCAGGTTGGTGAATCATTGGCAAGACCGGCTGCCCAGCCTCCCTAGACACACCTAGAGCCACCACTGGTCTTGAGATGGAAGAGTATCCTCCAAGGTTTTCCCTTGCAATCCAGGGACACAAAATTTATTCAATGAGTTACAGATAATAGGATGACTCACTGACTGTAAGCACTTCTGCTTCCATCCCTGCCACAATGCCACAGTGAAGCTACCTACTGAAAAAGGGGTAGGAAATGAGAAAAACAAAAGGAAAGGAAGTAAACAATACCTCACAAGAATGTACTGCCACATTTGGTTTTCCTTCTTAGATATTTCTAAAATTCACAAACATCCATTCTCTTAGCTCATATGCTGTGAGTATCACAGGAACTTATATTAAGTACTAGGAACCTAAATTAAGAATTTTACTCAATATTTTAGCTATTTGAGCTCAAGTTTCTAAAGTTTTCCAGTGTAAAATGATGCCTCAACAATGTATCCTGAATGTGGTATAGATTTCCATTCATTCAGACCTTCTTTTAGAAATTTTTATTGATATGTCACATGCACATAGAAAAGTGCACAAATTATAGGAATACAGTTCAATGAATTTTCATAAAGTGAACACACCTGTGTAAACAGCAACCAGATCACAAAACAGAACACTATATTCAAATCCAGAAGCCACTTATGAGCTCTCCCTCCCCCATAACTACTGGCCCATCCTAAATAGGTAACCACTGTCATGCCATCTAACACCATACATTAGTTTTGTCTGAATTTGAACTTTATATAATTGGCATCTTATAATGTGTGCATCTTTTGTGCCTTGCTTCTTTTGACCAACATTATTTTTGTGAGAGTCATCCATGTTGTTTTGCATCAGGGTTTTTAAAAAAAATATCTTTTATTCACATTGGTATTATGTAATACTTGTGCACCGGGACCTAAGCTCAACCATCGTGAGGTAGGAGAGACTGAGAGAGGGCAGTGAGTGAGTTGTCCTTTGTACCAACAATTACCTGAATTCTTTTGTTTGTTCTGAAACTGCATTGATGACTGCTGTGAACTGAATTGTGTCCCTGCTCCCCCACCCTCAATTCATATGTTGAAGACCTAACTTTCAATATGATGGTATTTGGAAATGGGGCCTTTGTGCAGTTGAGACAAAGTCATAAGAGTGGGATCCGTATAATGGGATTAGTGCCCTTTTAAGAAGAGATACCAGGGCTTCCCTGGTGGCGCAGTGGTTGAGAGTCCGCCTGCCGATGCAGGGGACACGGGTTCGTGCCCCGATCCCGGAAGATCCCACATGCCGCGGAGCGGCTGGGCCCGCGAGCCATGGCCGCGGAGCCTGTGTGTCCGGAGCCTGTGCTCCGCAACGGGAGAGGCCACAGCAGTGAGAGGCCCGCGTACAGCAAAAAAAAAAAAAGAAGAGATACCAGAGAATTTGCTTTCTCTCTCTCTCTCTCTCTCTCTCTCTCCACCATGTGAGGACACAGCAATAAAATGACATCTGAAAAAAAAGTGAGCGCTCACTGGGAAACTGAATCACTGGCACCTTGATCTTGGACTTCTCAGCTTCCAAAACTGTGGGAAATAAATTCGTATTGTTTAAGCCACCTAGTCCATGGTATTTTGTTTTGGCAGCCTTAACTGACTAATACAACGACAGCTTGAATAACAAAATGGATCACTAGATATAAGTCTGATTTCCTTTCAAGGGCATCGATTTGCATCCGTTTGGAGACTCATTATGAAACATCTCATGATACTCTTCAAACACCCAGGAAGCCGGACAGTACTTACTTGCCTATAGAATAAAATACCTATTTGAGTCACATACTTTTCCTTCTCCCAGGCACCTGCAAAATCATTTTTTTAAAGATTAAACTTTTAAAATTAAACTTTCTTTTGAGTTGATTACAAATTCACAAGCAGTTGTATGAAATAATACAGAGAAATCCATGTACCACTTACCAAGTTTCCCCCAATGGTAACCTCTTACAAACAGGAAACAGATATAGCCAAGATACCGAACAATTCCACTACACAAGGATTTTACCTGTTGCTTTTTTTGTTGTTTAGGGTGTTTTTTTGTTTGTTTTTGGCTACAACTTCTTAACCTTGTACTCCTATCCCCACTTTGTTCACCTCTGGCTACCACTAAACTGTCCTCCATTTCCAAAGTTTTGTCATTTCAAGAATGTTACGTAAATGGAATCATACAGTGTGGAAACTTGAGATCAGCTTTTTTCACTCAGGATAATTCCCTGGAAAACCATCATAGTTGTTACATGTATCAGTAGTTCATTCCTTGCATCTACCCTTAGACCCAGCAATTCCATTTATTGAATTTTTATCCTAAGGATAAAATTCTAGCAATATGAAAACACATATACATAGGTTATTCATTGTAGCATTATTTACAGTTATAAAACACCAGAATACTATCTAAATGCCCAAATAAAGATATTAGTTGAATAAACTATAGTACACACACTATGCAGCTATTAAAAAACAATGATAAGGGGGCTTCTCTGGTGGCGCAGTGGTTGAGAATCTGCCTGCTAATGCAGGGGACACGGGTTCGAGCCCTGGTCTGGGAGGATCCCACGTGCCGTGGAGCAACTAGGCCCGTGAGCCACAACTACTGAGCCTGCGCATCTGGAGCCTGTGCTCCGCAACGAGAGAGGCTGCAATAGTGAGAGGCCCACGCACCACGATGAAGAGTGGCCCCCGGTTGCCACAACTAGAGAAAGCCCTGGCACAGAAACGAAGACCCAACACAGCAAAAATAAATAAATAAGTTAATAAACTCCTACCCCCAATATCTTCTTAAAAAGAAAAAAGAAAAAAAAAAAACAATGATAGGGCTTCCCTGGTGGCACAGTGGCTTAGAGTCCACCTGTCGATGCAGGGGACACGGGTTCGTGCCCCGGTCCAGGAAGATCCCACATGCTGCAGAGCGGCTAGGCCCGTGAGCCATGGCTGCTGAGCCTGCGCATCCGGAGCCTGTGCTCTGCAATGGGAGAGGCCACAACAGTGAGAGGCCCGCAAACAAAGATAAAAATATCTATATAATGATATGCAGATATTTCCAGGATAATTTTTAGTGAAAAAAAATCAAAGTTTAAAAATGTATGTGTTTCTTTTTATATAAGAAAATAGGGGAAAAGAGAAACATATATCTGCTTTAAAAAAAGCTAATTCCTTTTAACTGCTGAATAGTAGCTGATGGTATGGATGTACTAAAGACTCTAACTATTTACCCATTGAAGGATATCTGGGTTATTTCCAGTTTGGGGCTATTAAAGATGTTTTTGTGTATGTGTGGATATAAGTTTTAATTTCTCTGAGATAAATACCCACGAGAGCCATTGCTAGATAGTATGGTAAGTGTACATTTATTTTATAAAAAAGAAACTGCCAAACTATTTTCCCAAATGGCTGTATCATTGTAAATACCTACGAGTAACGTAGGAGTGATCCAGTTTCTCCACATTCTCACCAGTATTTAGCATTGTTACTATTTTCATTTTAGCTGTTCTAATAGGTGTGCAGTGGTATCTCATTGGTTTAATTTGAAATTCCTTGGTGATGAAATTCCTTAATGACATAGTAATAGCTCATTATGGTCTTCACTTGCATTTACCTAATAGCTAACAATTCTGAACATCTTTTCACATGCTTATTTGCCACCTTTGGTGAAATATCTCTTAGTGTCTTTTGGTCATTTTCTAATTGGATTGTTTCATTGTTTATTGTTGAATTTTGAGACTACTTCTTATATTCTATATACTAGTCTTTTGTCTCATGTGTGGCTTGCAAATATCTTCTCCTAGTCTGTAGCTTGTCATTTCATCCTTTCAGAGGATCCTTTGCAGAGCAAAAGTGTTTGTTACATGAGGTCCAATTTATTGATTTTTATTTTGATAGGAATTGCATAAATCTGTAGATCAATGAGTGAAATTGATACCTTTACCACATGTAAATTTCTAATCAATGAACACAAAATATCTCCTAATTTATTTGGATTTTTCTTTCATTTTTTTCAGCATTTCCACTTTTTAGCATATAAGTTATACACTGGTTTTGTAAGATTTATACCTAAGTATTTAATTTTTTGAGTAACTGTAAATGGTATTGCATTTCTAATTTTGGTGTCCATGTGTTCATTGTTAGCATAGAGAAATAAAATTGACTTTTGTATGCTTAGCTTATATCCTACAGTCTTGTTGACTTCCCCTGTTAGTTCTAGACATTTAAAATTTTATATTCCTTGGATTTTCTATGTAAAAACTATGTCTTGTGCAATTAGGGGCAATTTCAGTAGTACATTGAATAAGAATGGCAAGAGCAGATATCCTTGTCTTATTCCTGATCTTAGGAGAAAAGCATTCTGTTTTGCATTGAGCATAATGTTAGCTGTAGGTTATCTGTAGATGCCTTTTGCCAAGTTGAGGAAGTTCCATCTATTCCTAGTTTTCTGAGTTTTTATCATGAGTGGGTGTTGAACTTTATGAAATACTATTTCTACACTGATTGATCACATGATTTTTCTTCTGTAGACTACTAATTATTGAATTTCAAATGTTGAATTAGTCTTGCATCCTTGGAATAAACTCCACTTGGTCATGATGTATAATTCTTTTTATATATTGCTGAATTCCATTTGCTACTGTTTTGTTAAGCATTTTTGAATCTATATTCATGAGAGGTATTGCTCTATATTTTCTTTTTTTTCTGTTTTTTAAATTAATTTTTATTTGAGTATAGTTGGTTTACAATGTTATTTTCTTGCTGTACAGCAAAGTAAATCAGTCATATGTATACATATGTCCACTCTTTTTTTGATTTCCTTCCCATTTAGGTCATCACAGAGCATTGAGTAGAGTTCCCTGTGCTATACAGTAGGTTCTCATTAGTTATCTATTTTATACATAGTAGTGTGTGTATATATATATATATATATATATGTCAATCCCAATCTCCCCATCTGTCCCACCCCCGCTTCTCCCCTTGGTATCCATAAGTTTGTTCTCTACATCTGTGTCTCTATTTCTGCTTTGCAAATAAGTTCATCTGTACTACTTTTCTAGATTCCACATATATGTGTTAATATATGATATTTGTTTTTCTTTTTCTGATTTACTTCACTCTGTATGACAGTCTCTAGGTCCATCCACATCTCTGCAAATGGCATTTACTATTTCATTCCTTTTTATGGCTAATATTCCATTGTATGTATATGTACCATATCTTCTTTATTCATTCCTCTGTCGATGGACATTTAGGTTGCTTCCATGTCCTGTCTATTGTAAATAGTGCTGCAATGAACATCAGGGTGCATGCATCGTTTTGAATTATGGTTTTCTCCAGATATATGCCTAGGAGTGGGATTGCTGGGTTGTAAGGTAGCTCCATTTTAAGTCTTTTAAGGAACCTCCATACTGTTCTCCATAGTTGCTGTACCAATTTATATTCCCACCAACAGTGTACAAGGATTCCCTTTTCTCCACACCCTCTCCAGCATTTATTTTTTGTAGAATTCTTGATGATGGCCATTCCGACTGGTGTGAGGGGATATCTCATTGCAGTTTTGATTTACATTTCTCTAATAATTAGTGATGTTGAGCATCTTTTCATGTCCTTGTTGGACATCTGTATGTCTTCTTTGGAGAAATGTTTATTTAGGTCTTCCAGCCATTTTTTTTTTTTTTTTTTTTTTGCGGTACGCAGGCCTCTCACTGTTGTGTCCTTTCCCGTTGCGGAGCACAGGCTCCAGACGCACAGGCTCAGCGGCCATGGCTCACGGGTCTAGCCGCTCCGCGGCATGTGGGATCTTTCAGGACTGGGGCATAAACCCGTGTCCCCTGCATCGGGGATTAATCCCTTGTCAGTTGCTTCATTTGCAAATATTTTCTCCCTTTCTGAGGGTTATCTTTTCATTTTATTTACGTTATCCTTTTCTGTGAAGAAACATTTACATTTAATTAGGTCCCATTTGTTTATTTTTGGTTTTATTTTCATTACTCTAGGCAGTGGATTGGAAAAGATCTTGCTGTGATTTATGTCAAAGAGTGTTCTGCCTATATTTTCCTCTAAGAGGTTTATAGTATCCAGCCTTACATTTAGGTCTTTAATCCACTTTGAGTTTATCTTTGTGTATGGTGTTAGGGAGTGTTCTGATTTAATTCTTTTACATGTAGTTGTCCAGTTTTCCCAGAACAACTTATTGAAGAGACTGTCTTTTCTCCATTGTATATTCTTGCCTCCTTTGTCATAGATTAGGTGGCCACAGGTGTGTGGGTTTATCTCTGGACTTCCTATCACTCTGTATTTTCTTTTGTTTCTTTGTGCTCTTTGCCTGGTTTTGGCATCAGAGTAATTCTAGTTTCATAAAGTGAATTGAAAGTGTTCCACCTTTTTCTTTCTGGAAGAGATTGTGTAGAATTGGTGTTAATTATTCTTTAAATATTTGTGAGAATCTTCCAGAGAAATCATCTTTGCCTGTGGATTTTGTTTTTAGAGAGTGTTAAATTAAAAATTCCATTTTCTTAGCAGTTATATGGCTGTTCAGATTATTTATTTCATATTGGGTGAGTTGTGGTAGTTGGTGCTTTTGGAGGAATTTGTCACTTTCATCTAAGTTGTGGAATTTCTGTGTCTACAGTTCCAGTTATTCTCTTATTATCATTTTGATGTCTGCAGGTTATGAAACTCTGTCTCCTGTTTCACTCTTGATAAATGTCTTCTTTTTGTTTTGTCATTCTTGCTAGAGGTTTGTCAATATTATCAAACTTTTCAAAGAACGAGCTATTTGTTTGATTTTCTCTATTGTTTTTGTTTTCAACTTAAATAATTTCTTATCTTATTTTTATATTTCCTTCATGAGATAAAAAGAGAACTCACCATGATGTCATTCCTTGAGTCCTGAGGTCTTAGTCAGTCTCTCTTCTCCTTTCCACCTTTCAGAGTCTTCTTAAATTTGTATTCTATATAATGTTCTTAATTTTTAGTTGAATTTAGGGAGGGGAATAAAGAACAGTACTTGTATTCCATCTCTCCAGAGGCAGAAGTTTGTATGATATTTTAATTTGCATACTTGGATCAGTGTTGTTGGTAAAAGTCAATGAGATGAGTAAACCAGCACTTCTCTGTCAATATACTGTTCCTCAATTTGTCTGTGGACTTAGAGGTCTTCTTCTTTATGGATTGAGTTACTTTTCTATCACAGTGAATGGGTATTTTTATTTCCATCAAGTTATCATTATTTCTAACTGCACAAATAATGTGAATTATTTTGTAGGAAAACTATGAAATACAGGAAAGAAAAACAAAATCTACCTGAATCCTACCAACATTGCTATCATGTTTGTATATATGTGAATTCAAAGCAGAAACTAAGAAGGGCCAAGCTAGTTACATACTCCTGTCTGATACTGAGATTGTGTGAAGGGACAGAGGAGATGTGAAAAGGCCCATCAAAAAGTAAAGCCAGAATGCTTATTCTTAACTCATGTGTTTTTAAGCAATTTACTCTAGAAATTTTTTTGTCTATTTATAAGCTGCATAGACATTTTATTTAAAAAATTTTATTGAAATACAGTTGATTTACAATATTATATTAGTTTCAGGTGTACAACATAGTGATTCCATATTTTTTATAGATTATACTCCATTTAACGCTATTATAAAATATTGTCTATATTCCCTGTACTGTATGTTACAAACTTGTATCTTATTTATTATATACCTAGTAGTTTTTACCTCTTAATTCCCTTCCTTTATCTTTCCACTTCCCTCACTCTTCTCCCCACTGGTAACCACTAGTTTGTTCTCAGTATCTGTGAGTCTGTTACTGTTGTGTTATATTCATTCGTTTTATTTTTTAGATTCCATATGTAAATGATAGCAGAGTATTTGTCTTTCTCTGTCTGACTTATTTCACTAAGCATAATACCTTCAAGGTACATCTATATTGTTGCAAGTGGCAGAATTTCATTCCTTGTGTGACTGAGTAATATTCCATTGTGTGTGTGTGTATATATATATATATATATATATATATATATATATATATATATGCATACCACATCTTCTTTATCTATTCCTCTGTCGATGGACATTCCTTTTCTTGGCTATTGTAAACAGTGTTGCTAGGAACATTGGGGTGCATGTATCTTTTCAAATTAGAGATTTCTCTGAATATATGCCCAGGAGTGGGATTGCTGGATCATATGGCAGCTCTTTTTTTCATTTTTAAAGTAACATCCATACTGTTTTCCATAGTGGCTGCACCAATTTACTTTCCCACCAACAGTGTAGGAGGGTTCCCTTTTCTCCACACCTTCTCCAGCATTTTTTATTTGTAGAGTTTTTAATTATGGCCATTCTGACTGGTGTGAGGTGATATCTCATTGTAGTTTTGATTTACGTTTCTCTAATAATTTTAACTTTATAATAGATTTGTGTATATTTATGGTAGTTAATATAAGATAGTATCTACATATATTTTATGCATTCATGACATACCAAACTTTTTCTTAATTTACTTATTGATATTTCTAGGATACACAATTCATCTTCTAGTGTTTTCAAATTGTCACAAATCTCCTAAATATTTTCCAATGTATTTATTGAAAAGCAACTGCATACAGGTGGACCTGCGTTGTTCAAGAGTCAACTGTACTTTGGGCCATAAAAATTAGAAGGTGCTTTTGTGGGATCTGCTTTTATGTGCTGTTATGCTTGGGCTAGGCAGGTGGATCCTGACAAGCCCCTTCCATCTAGAAGTAAAGGCCATGCTCCTGAGATTTTGATATTGCTGAGGAGAGGAGGAGTTGGGGTTCAGAAAAGGCAGCTGTAATCAGGGCAGGTGGGACTGAGATCACAGACATGGTGTCTAGAAGACATGGAGTGTTGAGCTCTATTTTTAGACAGAAGCTGTCACCCTCTTCTCTTCTGTGCTCTCTTCTGGGCATAGCAAGTCTTCTGGGTGTGCCCCTGGCAAAGGTGGGATCCATATCTTGGCACTTTCCAGATTAAGACAGGGAAGGAGGTTTAGGTCTAGAATGTCAAGTAAATGTCATTCAAGTGCCAGCTTCAATTGTTGGCAGCAACTGCCTTTAACACTGTATTGCAAAGAATTCAAGATTTTATCTGGAAACGATAGGAAACAGTGCTGGGATCAATTAGCAATGCCTGCCTTGGGTACAGAAGATGAGAGAATAGTGCATATTCTTAATATTTGCTGAGACTGGGTCTGTCTTTCCCAAGTCTTATTCCAAAGAGAGGGGAAGTCAAGAGACCACCGCAACAAGTGCAAATAGATTTATTTCCATCTGAGGCTAAATGAAATAATAGCTAAGCAAATAGTACTCTTTATGAAGGGTCTGTTCTCCTAAGCCTCTTCTCTTAGTCTGAATTATCAACAATGGGTGTTTACTGCTTATTTAATTCCATCCACCAAAAACAGGCATGACACTATTGATGGTATAAGGCAGATTCCCAGGTATCAGTTATTCTTGAACACCTTCACATAATCATACACCAGTACCACATAATCATACACCATCAATTGTATTGCTTTGCTAATATTTTCCATAACTTGCTTCACTTTATAGGACTTTTTCCTGAGTATATTATATACACAAAAAGGTACATACATCTTAAGTGTGCAGCTTAAAGAATTTTCATAAAATGAACACACTGTGTAACCGGCATCCACTTAAAGAAACAACATTCCCAGCCGCCTCTTACCTGCCACCCCCAGGTGTCTGGAGGTGATGCTGGAACTTCTCCTCTTTTTTGTTTCCAGACTGCAGGTGGAGTCAACACTTAAGACAGCAGATCAAGGAAGTGGACAAAATCTGGGCCTTTGATTATATCACTGACCTGCTGACTCAACCAACCCAGAAGCCCACTGTACTTCTGGTCTTCCTTGTATAGGAAGGAGGTATATGGGAGGCATTTGGGAGTTTTTACTCTGGGGTATAATGAATAATACTCTGTAGACATTCTTTAAAGAAAAAGTAAAGCCAGGACAAATAGACTTGAAAATAGCCAGAACTTTGAATGTGTTCCTCTACTCACACATAGATACAATGATGGGGGTCAGAAAACTTACTGGCTTGAGTTATTTGAGCAAAAACTGTATCCAATCTTGTTTGACCATTAAGCTACAGAGACCAGGGGCTACTCCTACATAGCTCACCTTATAAGTAGAAACAAATGTGTGTATACACACACACACACACACGTACAAATGCACAATTGAACAAAGACATCAGTTGCCAAATATCACAGCTGAGACAGTTTTAGCCCGGGCTTGTTACTAAACAATGAAAATAACAACTACTAGAGTTGAAAATATATTATCGAAAATTTCCAGTTTTCAACAAAATATTACAAGACATGCAAAGAAATAAGAATTTGTGACACATTTTCATGAAAAAAAAAGCCAAAAGAAACTGTCTTTGAGGGTCCCCAGATATTGGATTTAGCAGATAAACACTTAAAAGCAGTGATTTAAAATATGTTCAAAGAGCTAAAGAAAGCACTTAAAAATAATTATACAAAAGTGTGGCAACAATCAATCAACAAATAGAGATCCCCAATAAAGAGAAAGAAATAAAATAACCAAATTTCCATTTTGTTCTTTGAAGTTTTAAAGTATAATAAATGAAATGAAATTTCACTAGAAGCTCAATAGCATATTTGAAATGGCAAAAACAATAATCATAACACCAAAAAGGGGTGACATCATGAGAAATTATCCACTCCAAAGAACAGAGAGAAAAAGAATGATAAAAAATTAATAGTTTCAGAGAACTGAAGAACATTGTGAAGTTTAAAAAGCAATAGGAGTTGCAGTAGGGGAGGAGAGAGAGGGGGGAAGAAATATATTTGAAGTAATAATGCCTGAAAACTTCCCAAATTTTGATGACAAACATTACAGTAACAAGAGGCTCAACCAACCCCAAGTAGAATAATTACTAAAAGATCTACAATGAGACACATCATAGTTAAACTACTGAAAACCAATGACAGAGAAAACTTTGAAAACATCAAAAGAAAAATAACTCAGCACATACAGAGGATCAACAATATGATTAGTACTCAACTTCTTATTGGAAGTAATGTGGTCAGAGGCAATGGTGGTAGAAAAAAATCCTGTCAACCAAGATTTCGATATCCAGCAAAATTATCCTTTAAAAGCTAAGGTTAAATAAAGACATTTTCAGAAAAAGATGAGAGAATTTGCTGTGCATACCTATATTACAAGAAATACTACAGGAAGTCCTATAGGCTGAAAGGAAATGACACCATACTGTAGCTTGAGTCCTCAGGAAGAAATGAATAGCAACAGAAATGGTAAATATATGGGCTAATTTAAGAGAACTTATCAATGTATTGTCTCATTTATTCTCTTAAATACTTTAAAAGGCATAAGATGCTACAAAGCAATATTATAACTCTGCATTGTTGAATTTATAACATATATAGATGTAACATATATGACAATAATAGTATAACAGGGAAGGACTCTGACACCATAACGTATCTATCTCTTCTGCTGCTTTAACCTCTGAGTCATAATCCTCTGCTTAGCCCTGAACATAAACATATTAGTCACTAAAGGAATTTTGCCCAAAGCTTGGGGTGTACATGATAGCCTCATTTCAAAGCAACTCTACCTCCCCCATGGTGATAAGGAAACAAGAGCAAGAAAAACTAGCATTTGTCTATCTAGTTCTGCAGGAACATCAGACCAGATTAATGTCAATCAGAGTCAACTGACCAAGAACAAAGAAGTTTCATAACCTCCCTCAGACCACCACCGGTGCCCAGCTGCTTGAGGCTATTCCTCACCGCCTGACCTTACCTCCTCCTGCTTCTCCCTTCACTAGCATAAAAGAAGCATGAATTATACCCCAAATTACTATGGTTCTTTAGGCCATTAGTCCACCATCTTCTTGGTCTGCTGGCTTTCCAAATAAAGTAACGATTCCTTGTCTCAACACATTGTCTCACAATTTTTGGCCTGTTGTGCAGTGAGTAGTATGAACTTGGACTTGGTAACAATAGCACAGAGAGGGAGGGATGGAATGCACTTTCATTTGAGCAAATTATTTTTATTAGTTTGGAATTGAATTAGTATTACTCTGCAATAGATTATGAGAGATTAAGATGCATGTTGTAATCCCTAAAGCACTAACAAAAAAATTCAAAAACTATTGTAAAAACATAAAACTAACAAAAGAATTTAAATGGATAACAAAAATAATTTTAACCTAAAGAAAGGAGTCCAGTAAGAATAGATGAACAGAAAAGGTAAAAGACATATAGAAAACAAATACAAAAATGAGAAATGAAAATCTAAGCACATCAATAATTACATTAATCAAAAGGAAACAAATGACAAACTCAATAACAAAGCAAGACTCAACTCTATGCTGTCTAAAAGAGACACACCTTAGATTCAAAGACACATGGTTTGAAAGTAAAAGATTCTTAAAAGATATGTCTTGCAAACAGGGACTACAAGAGTATTGGAATGAATTCATTAATATTAGAAAAAATAGAATTTAAAATAAGAAATATCGGGCTTCCCTGGTGGCGTAGTGGTTGAGAGTCGGCCTGCCAATGCAGGGGACACGGGTTCGTGCCCCGGTCCAGGAGGATCCCACATGCTGCGGAGCGGCTGGGCCTGTGAGCCATGGCTGCTGAGCCTGCACGTCCAGAGCCTGTGCTCTGCAACGGGAGAGGCCACAACAGTGAGAGGCCCGCGTATCGCAAAAAAAAAAAAAAAGAGAGATATCATTAGGATATTAGGGAATATTTCATAATGATAAAAGGACTGATACCTCAGGAACATAAAACAATTATAAATGGATGTGTACTAAAAGCTGAGCCCCAAAATATGTGAAACAAAGACTGACAATTGAAAGAAGGAATAGTTGGAAACTTCAAAACTTTATCGTAAGTGGTAGAGCAACTAGATAGAATATTAACAAGGATATAGAAGAATTGAACAGAATTATCAATAAGTATTACAGGTGTGCATGTGTGTGTGCATGTGCCTGTATATATAAAATGCTTCACTCCACATAGGCAGAATACACAATCTTTTCAAATGGAGATGGAACATTCTCTAAGGTCGACAATATACTAAGCAGTAAGACAAGTCTCAATAACTTTAAAATGATGAAAATCATGCCAAATCTCTGACCACAAGAGAATTAATTTAAATATCACGAGAGAAACAAATTTGTGAAATCCCAAAACATTCAGAAATTAACACACTTTTTAATAACACATGGGTGAAGGCAAAAAAGCAAATTAGAAAATATTTTGAAATGAATGCTCAATCATAGCATATCAAAGTTTTGGAATACAACTAAGGCAATGCTCCGAGATAAATTTATACCTTCAAACACCTATATCAGAAAAGAAGAGTCTCGAACCAATAACCTAAACTTCCATCTTAAAAAAACTATATACAAGAAGAGCAAACTAAGCCCAATGCACAAGAAAGAATAGAGCAGAAATCAATGAAATGGACATTAGAAAAACAATAGAAAAAAATCAATAAAATCAAAAGGTGGTATTTTGAAAGTGTATGCAAAAGTGCCAAACTATTAGCTAGACTGACCATGGAAAAAAGACAAAAATGGCAAAAGTAAGTAATTAAAGGGGCACATCACTACCAATTCCTCAGAAAATAAAACGATTTTAAAGGAATACTATGAACAACTTTATGCCAACAAATTTGATAACCTAGGTGAAATGGACAAATTCCTAGAAAAGACACAAATTATTAAAACTAGCTCAATAAGAAATAGATCTGTATAGGCCAACAACAGGTAGTGAAAATTAATTAGTAATTACAAATACTCCAACAAAAGAAAGTCCAGGACTAGATGGCTTCATCAGAGAACTCCACCAATATTTAAAGAAAAAAAAATCCTTAACAAACTGTTTTGGAAAATGATAGCAGTATTATCTTGATATAAAAGTTGAACCAAGGTGGTGAAAGAAAATTAATCTACAAACTAATATCCCACATGAACATAGACATTAAATTTCCTAATAAAATATTAGCAAATTGAATCCAGCAACATATCCCAGCAAGGCAAGATTTGCTTAACATCTAAAAAATTAATTGATATAATACATTTTATTAATAGAATAAAAGAAGAAACACATGATTATCTCAACAGATGCAGAAAAAGCATTTGACAACAACCAACAACCTTATATGGTAAAAAAAAATTCTCAAAAAACTAGGAATAGAGGCGAACTTCCCAAACATGATTTAAAAAGGCATTTATTGTAGGTGCAACCTGGTGGAGAGTTTCTTAACATTGCTTCCTTACCTTAGGGCCTACCATACTCCAGCATGGCTCCATCTTGATTTAACTAATTACATCTGCAATGACCCTATTTCCAAACAAGTCACATTCTGAGGTATGTTGTCATTAGGATTTCAACATATCATTTTGGGGTACACAATTCAACCCTTAACAATCCCCTTGGACACTCAGGTACTTTGGCCTCAATCCTCTTTATTCTTCCCTTTAAAAATCTCTATTATAATGCAAGCTTTCCAAATGTTCCAAATTGTGCTAACACCTCAAGTTACATTTTGTCAGATCCACTCCCTATGTATTAAAATGCTTCTGTTCCAAGGTCAAAGGACTCAGGGAAGCCCAGGAATCATCCCCTGCATTTTCACTAATCCCTACCTTCAGTAAGTTGGCAATGAGATGAATTAAGAGGCAAAAGAAAGGGGCACTATGGGCCCATCTGATAAGCCACTGAAGCTCTGCAAAAATAATCCAAAGTGATAGAGCTAACTATCTATGAGGGAACATGTGCAGATAACATAATTGAAATCCAGAAACAGTCCATCACATCCCAGGGGAAATCCTGTGTAGAGATTCTACTGAACACCGTTAAATAAATCAGGTAGTGTGGAGAACAGTAAAATGTACATTTAAATGTGTCAAGCCCATGTGTCTACAACAGCACAGTTGCCCAAGCATAAGGGAGGGATGTTTTGTCAACAAATGCAGCTCTGTTTAGGGAGGTGGTTGGTCAGAGCTTAATTCTGCAGAAATAATCAAATGGGAAGCAAAGCCATGAAAGGGCAGAGGGAGCAGAGGGAAATGTAGTTGTCAGCACACTCTCATAGACACACACACACACACACACACACACACACACACACTCATCAGGTTCTCTTATAACAATGCTACAATTTGCCCAAGACAGTTTGCTGAGGTTAAAGAGGACAAGTTCAGCCCTCCAATGCAAATAGTTACCTGAAAGTGGCCTGAATTTTGGCCTTTTCCAGTGTACAGACAGTGAAAACATGCCATCCACATAAAGTTGATAACAGGTAATATCAGAAACATTCTGAATCCAGATAACATGAAGTTGTGAGAATTGATTATGCCACATCAAGGTAGGGATTAAAAGTGAGTTATAATGGAAACAAATGATGAGAGGTGATTAAATGTCTATTAGATTAGCAATGATTCAAATTATCTCCAACATACAAAAAATAAGCACTGTAATACCTAAGTGTAAAGGATATGAATTAGTAATAGAATTTTGAATGTAATGTGGATTTTTCATTTTTTATTAGTTATCTATTTCATACATATTAGTGTATATATGTCAATCCCAATCACCCAATTCATCCCACCAACGCCCCCCTGTAATGTGTTAATATAAAAGTTTTCAAATTGCATAGTTTTGAAAGAAAAACTTCAGGAACTTACAAAGAAATGCATACAAAGATATCTGCATATGTATGAGCAAGAGTGTTAAGTACACTATTGTCCGAATAGAAAATATGGTAAGGAAACTAAACTTTCATCACTAGGATACAGATGAAATAAATTTTGGAGCAACCATATGACAAAATGTGTGGTCAATGTAAAAAAAACTGAAAATATGTTGTAAAATAACTTAAAATATTATGATATAAAAATATTTGCATGGAAAAATGGTCATAATAAGTGCAAACATGGCTCACAAAGATCATTAATGGAATCGTAACCTTCAACCATCTGGGGAAGGCAAAAATCACATCCAATGAAACTCTCAGTTCAAAAGTAAAGTTGTACCACACAATATCAGGATGTTACTTAAGAGTGCTCTTAAAAGAACACATGGTGTGTGGCTGACAGGGTCTTGGTGCTCTGGCCGGGTGTCAGGTCTGTGCCTCTGAGGTGGGAGAGCTGAGTTCAGGACACTGGTCCACCAGAGACCTTCCAACTTCACATAATATCAAACGGCAAAAGGTCTCCCAGAGATCTCCATCTCAACACTAAGACCCAGCTCCACTCAATGACCAGCAAGCTACAGTGCAGGACACGCTATACCAAACAACTAGTAAGAAAAGAACACAACCACATCCATTAGCAGAGAGGTTGCCTGAAATCATAATAAGGTCACAGGCACCCCAAAACAAACCACTGGGCGTGGTCCCACCCACCAGAAAGACAAGATCCAGCCTCATCCACCAGAACACAGGCACTAGTCCCCTCCACCAGGAAGCCTACACAACCCACTGAACCAACATAAGCCACTGGGGGCAGACACCAAAAACAATGAAACTATGAACCTGGAGACTGTGAAAAGGAGACCCCAAACACAGTAAGTAAAGCAAAATGAAAGGACAGAGAAACACACAGCAGATGAAGGAGCAAGGTAAAAACCCACCAGACCTAACAAATAAAGAGGAAATAGGCAGACTACCTGAAAAAGCACTCAGAATAATGATAGTAAAGATGATCCAAAATCTTGGAAATAGAATGGAGAAAATATAAGAAACACTGAACAAGGACCTAGAAGAACTAAAGAGCAAAGAAACAGAGATGAACAACACAATAAATGAAATTAAAAAATTTTCTAGAAGGGATCAATACCAGAAAAACTGAGGCAGAAGAACGGATAAGTGACCTGGATGATAAAATAGTGGAAATAACTACTGCAGAGCAGAATAAAGAAAAAAGAATGAGAATAATTGAGGACAGTCTCAGAGACCTCTGGGACAACATTAAACCCACCATAATTCGAATTATAGGGGTCCCAGAAGAAGAAGAGAAAAAGAAAGGGACTGAGAAACTATTTGAAGAGATTATAGTTGAAAACTTCCCTATCATGGGAAAGGAAATAGAAGGAAGCACAGAGAATCACATACTGGATAAATCCAAGGAGAAACACACCAAGACACATCTTAATCAAACTGTCATAAATTAAACACAAAGAACAAAAATTAAAAGCAGCAAGGGAAAAACAACATGTAACACATAAGGGAATCCCCATAAGGTTAACAGCTGATCTTTCAGCAGAAACTCTGCAAGCCAGAAGGGAGTGGCAGGACATATTTAAAGTGATGAAAGAGAAAAACCTACAACCAAGATTACTCTACCCAGCAAGGGTCTCATTCAGATTTGACGGAGAAATTAAAAGCTTTACAGAGAAGCAAATGCTACGAGAATTCAGCACCACCAAACCAGCTTTACAACAAATGCTAAAGGAACTTCTCTAGGCAGGAAACACAAGACAAGGAAACGACCTACAATAATAAACCCAAAACAATTAAGAAAATGGTAATAGGAACATACATATTGATAATTACCTTAAATGTAAATGGATTAAATGCTCCAACCAAAAGACATAGACTGGCTGAATGGATACAAAAACAAGACCTGTATATATGCTGTCTACAAGAGACCCACTTCAGACCTAGGGACACATACAGACTGAAAGTGAGGGGATGGAGAAAGATATTCCATGCAAATGGAAATCAAAAGAAAGCTGGAGTAACAATTCTCACATCAGAAAAAAAATAGACTTCAAAACAAAGACAATTACAAGAGACAAAGAAGGACACTACATAATGATCAAGGCATCAATCCCAGAAGAAGATATAATAATTGTAAATATTTATGCACCCAACATAGGAGCACCTCAATACATAAGGCAAATACTAACAGCCATAAAAGGGGAAATTAACAATAACACAATCATAATAGGGGACTGTAACACCCCACTTTCAAAAATAGACAGATCATCCTAAATGAAAATAAATAAGGAAACACAAGCTTTAAATGATGTATTAAAGAAGATGGACTTAATTGATATTTATAGGACATTCCATGCAAAAACAACAGAATACACATTCTTCTCAAGTGCTCATGGAACATTCTCCAGGATAGATCATATCCTGGATCACAAATCAAGCCTTGGTAAATTTAATAAAATTGAAATCATATCAAGTATCTTTTCTGACAAGAATGCTATGAGACTAGATATCGATTACACGAAAAAATCTGTAAAAAATACAAACACATGGAGGATAAACAATGCACTACTTAATAACCAAGAGATCACTGAAGAAATCAAAAAGGAAATCAAAAAAATTCTAGAAACAAATGACAGTGAAAACACAACGACCCAGAACCTATGGGATGCAGCAAAAGCACTTCTAAGAGGGTAGTTTATAGCTATACAAGCCTACCTTAAGAAACAAGAAATATCTCAAATAAACAACCTAACCTTACACATAAAGCAATTAGAGAAAGAAGAAGAAGAACAACAAAAAACCAAAGTTGGGAGAAGGAAAGAAATCATAAGGTTAGTTCAGAAATAAATGAAAAACAAATGAAGGAATCACCAGCAAAGATCAATAAAACTAAAAGCTGGTTCTTTGAGAAGATAAAGAAAATTGATAAACCATTAGCCAGACTTATCAAGAAAAAAAGGGAGAAGACTCAAATCAATAGAATTAGAAATGAAAAAGGAGAAGTAACAACTGACACTGCAGAAATACAAAAGATCATGAGCTACAAGCAACTCTATGCCAATAAAATGGACAACCTGGAAGAAATGGACAAATTCTTAGAAATGCACAACCTGCTAAGACTGAACCAGGAAGAAATAGAAAATATGAATAGACCAATCACAAGCACTGAAATTGAAACTGTGATTTAAAATCTTCCAACAAACAAAAGCCCAGGACCACATGGCTTCACAGGCGAATTCTATGAAACATTTAGAGAAGAGCTAACACCTATCCTTCTCAAACTCTTGCAAAATATAGCAGAGGGAGGAGCACTCCCAAACTCATTCTACGAGGCCACCATCACCCTGATACCAAAACCAGGCAAGGATGTCACAAAGAAAGAAAACTACAGGCCAATATCACTGATGAACATAGATGCAAAAATCCTCAACAAAATACTAGCAAACAGAATCCAACAGCACATTAAAAGGATCATACACCATGATCAAGTGGGGTTTATTCCAGGAATGCAAGGATTCTTCAATATACGCAAATCAATCAACGTGATACACCATATTAACAAACTGAAGGAGAAAAACCATATGATCATCTCAATAGATGCAGAGAAAGCTTTTGACAAAATTCAACTCCCATTTATGATAAAAACCCTGCAGAAAGTAGGCATAGAGGGAACTTTCCTCAACATAATAAAGGCCATATATGACAAACCCACAGCCAGCATCGTCCTCAATGGTGAAAAATTGAAACCATTTCCACTAAGATCAGGAATAAGACAAGGTTGTCCACTCTCACCACTCTTATTCAACATAGTTTTGGAAGTTTTAGCCACAGCAATCAGAGAAGAAAAGGAAATAAAAGGAATCCAAATGGGAAAAGAAGAAGTAAAGGTGTCACTGTTTGCAGATGACATGATACTATACATAGAGAATCCTAAAGATGCTACCAGAAAACTACTAGAGCTAATCAATGAATTTGGTAAAGTAGCAGGATACAAAATTAATGCACAGAAATCTCTGGCATTCCTATATACTAATGATGAAAAATCTGAAAGTGAAATCAAGGAAACACTCCCATTTACCATTGCAACAAAAAGAATAAAATATCTAGGAATAAACCTACCTAAGGAGACAAAAGACCTGTATGCAGAAAATTATAAGACACTGATGAAAGAAATTAAAGATGATACAAATAGATGGAGAGATGTACCATGTTCTTGGATTGGAAGAATCAACATTGTGAAAATGACTCTACTACCCAAAGCAATCTACAGATTCAATGCAATCCCTATCAAACTACCAATGGCATTTTTCACAGAACTAGAACAAAAAATTTCACAATTTGTATGGAAACACAAAAGACCCCGAATAGCCAAAGCAATCTTGAGAACGAAAAATGGAGCTGAAGAAATCAGGCTCCCTGACTTCAGACTATACTACAAAGCTACAGGAATCAAGACAGTATGGTACTGGCACAAAAACAGAAAGATAGATCAATGGAACAGGATAGAAAGCCCAGAGATAAACCCACGGACATATGGTCACCTTATCTTTGATAAAGGAGGCAGGAATGTACAGTGGAGAAAGGACAGTCTCTTCAATAAGTGGTGCTGGGAAAACTGGACAGGGACATGTAAAAGTATGAGATTAGATCACTCCCTAACACCATACACAAAAATAAGCTCAAAATGGATTAAAGACCTAAATGTAAGGCCAGACACTATCAAACTCCTAGAGGAAAACATAGGCAGAACACTCTATGACATAAATCACAGCAAGATCCTTTTTAAGACATTTATTCAAGGAGCAAAAAAATACAGTACTCTCCCTTAAACACCAGCCTTTGAACCTATGCACCGAATAATTCTAAAATTGTCTGAAAAAAAACCTCATCGTAAAAGAAGACTGTAAAGATATATATTCCAGGGACTGCACACGATGAAACACCAGGTGGCAGTAGCTCCTTGGCAGTGGGCGGCAGGCGGGTGGAAGGTACCGCAGGCAGAGGTGACTGAGAGAGGATGGGGCGTAGGCGCGATGTCTGGGTAGCTGTGTCCAGGGTCATGGACAAGAGATGCCCGACAGGGGGTTGGGGAAGGTCTGGGAAGCCTGTACAGGGGTGCAGTAATGCAGAGTGAAATGCCGTGTTCTCTGGGAGGGACCTTCTGCAGCCTAGACACTTCAGCCTACACTGACGGAAGAGATACATCAATGAACGCGATGTAGATTTGTGGTCAAAAGCAGGCGGAACTGTTTTAATATAGATATGAATTTTCCAAAAAGAATTGGTATCATAGTAAACAAATCATATATCGTTTGTTACTTTTGGAAAAGGTACTTCTTTCCCTTAAAACAGAAAAAAAAAAAAAAAAAAAAAAAGGGATGGTTGTCATCTTGTGGCCAGACCCAGGATTGCAAGCTCTGAGAGTCTCAGACCAGGGGACTGGTCAGCAAGAGGAACGAAGGGATGGAGGCTGTGACCTTGGCTTAGTGATTGCAGCCAGTATTTTCTGGAAACTTGCGCTTACTGTGAGCAATCCCTCTGTGTCCATCATTTTCTGGGATCTCTAAACCTGAGATAGGGTGTCCAGCCCTGGCCCGAACTAAAGAGAAAGCTGCACTTGTAAGCATGTGTTTGGCGTGATAGAGCTAGAGGAGACCTAGAAACACACACACACACACACACACAGAGTCAATTCCATTTTAAAATCTACTTCATTTCCCCAGGAAACTGAATACAATGAATGCTTTTCCAAAGTAATAAATACATGTTCACATTACCTTTGTCAGTCTGTTGACAGTACTTTGTTTTCAAATTTTTATGAAAATGCTTTTTTCCTGAATACGTTCCAAACAATATGTGAAAGTACATTTTCTCACCTCTCTTACGGGCTTGACTCCCGCCCCCTGACCCAAAAGGATCTGTTGTCATAGAACAGTGCCTCCACTCCAGACGTGTCCCTGTAGGTGAGGGTACATGATCATAGACAACTGCACACACACATGTCTTTTCCTAAAGAGGAATCACATTATTCATCTTTTGCATATTGTCTTTTCCACTTAATATTCTTCTTAGGATTTATATTTTCATCTCACTAGTTGTAGTTGTGATGGTTAATTTTATGTGTTAACTCAACTGGCTATGGGATGCCCAGATTAAACACAATTCTGGTTGTGTTTGAGGGTGTTTCTGGATGAGATTAGTATTTGAACTGGTGGACTCAGTAGACTGTCCTCCCCGCTGTGGGTGGGACTCTTCCAATCTGTTCAAAGCCTGAATTGAACAAAAGGCAAAGGGAGAAGGAGTTCCCCCCCTTCTGCTTCCTGCTGCACTGCCTGACATCTCATCTCACCTCTGGCCCTCACTCCGGGATTTAAACCATCAGCTTCCGGGGTTCTCAGGCCTTTGGACTCAGACTGAACTACGCCACCAGCTTTCCTGGGTCTCCAGCTTGCAAAGGACAGACTGTGGGACCTCTCAGCCTCCATAACTGCACAAGCCAATTCCTTGTGATGAATCTCCTTTAATATGTATAAATACATATCCTGCTGTTTCCATTTCTCTGTAGAACCCTGAATAACACACTAGTGGTTTAGGCATATTTTAACATGTTTACTATTCATATATATATATATATATATATATATATATATATATATATATTTGAGTTCTTTGTTGAAATTAGTTGGCAATCATTTGTTACTGAGTGTGCTTCACAAATCATGGATATTAATCCACTATGAGGTGTAGTTTACAAATGTTTTCTCCCCTCTTTTAACATAACTTTTTTTAAATTTAGAAAGTTTTCAATTTCAATAATTAGACTTAAAAACAATGCAAGTATTATTTAAAAAGGGAAAAAAAAATGTGAGGAGCATGTACCGCCAGCCTCCAGGCAGGTTAGAGCATTCAGAGTCCTGGAGGCATCAAGAGAAAATGCAAAAAACCTTTAAAGTATTTCCACAGTTGGCTGCTGACCTGGAGATAACAAAGGTATCTACCTGATTTACATAAACTCCCCTAAAGTCAGTACCCTGGTATGATGTTGGCCAAAATGATGGGTAACGTGAATAGCTGTTAGGATTAAAGAAGACAAAATATAAAGTACAATTTCTTAAAGCACTTCCTTACGTATCAGTTTTGTTCCCTCCAGATCACCTGTCTCAAGGGCAACACCTGAGCTTCTGTCTGAGCCCTACTCCCCACTTCAGGGATCAGCCAATGGATGTGGCCCAGACACCCAGGTCTCTTGGAAGAAGGGGCAGAATTTCATCTCCTCTGTCATCTTCCTCACCCTGAGGGGCTGGTGAGTGAGTACCCGTGGAGCCACAATAGCAGGGAGTGTGACTGACCATTTCTCCAGCCCTGGAAGCCCATTGTTTAAAAGGGAGGCCACTCTGTGTCCTCTAGGGAGGGCGACGGATAGAACCTCATCCCGTCCTGCCACCTACTGGAGAGCTGACCTAGGCTCTGTCAGCCTGTGCTTGGGCATTTGTGACGTGGGACTCACGATACCTATGTCACAGAGCTGTCCTGAGGGGTGAATGAGGAAAACTGCCCAGAGTATATGGCACGTGGTGGGACTTCAAAGGCTTTTTAAAAGTCAAGACTCAGTAGCAGGGGCTGGCTGAGACTTAGGGCTAAGGCAGGCATTATGGAAAGGTGTTTTTCATTGTTTCTCCTAATGAGAACATAGATATCTTTATGAAGGAAGCAAATCTCTCTCTGGTACGCCTTGAGTTCAAAGTTTTAAAGACAGAAGGATCTCTAGCTTCTTGGGAGACTCAGAAGCTCCTAAGAGCTGCCCAACATCGTGCCTCTGAGCAGACCCTAACCCAGTTCCCCATGCTGGGAAGACAGGCTTGCCTTTGATTCACCTGATGAGCTCAGTGAGAGATGGCACCAAGGCAGCAAGCTGTGGTGTTTGCCTAACTGCTGCTCCTGGACTGCTCCGCCTGTTAATACGTTTATGGGAAAAGTCTAGACCTGTCTCCCATTCAGCAGTGCAGGGGTCCTCAGATCACGTGTCATCCAGCCACGTCACACCACAGTTTCAACCATCCGCTGCCTCCCTGAGAGGCAGAATTCCACAAATTTCTTCCATTTCTTTGACACACAAGTATCCATCTTACCATTCACTAATAACTGAATATATATTGTTAACTCCCATACTGTTCCATTGGAGGCATCTCATTAACTCTATATTGGAAATAGGAGGGTAAGAGGGGAAATGAATTATGGGCAAATTCAAAGGTTAAATCTGAGATTACATGGCTCCTTCACATTAACTTTTTTTAAAAATTAAGACTACATTTTTTTAGACAGTTGTACAATCACAGCAAAATTGACTGGGAGGTACAGAGATTTCCCATATACCCCCCGTCCCCATACATGCATAGCCTCCCTCATTATCAACATCCCCCATCAGAGTGGTACATTTGTTACAATTGAAGAAACTACGTGGACACATCATAATCATGCAAAGTCCACAGTTTACCTTAGGGTTCATTCTTGGTGTTGTACATTCTATAGGTTTGGACAAATGTATAATGACATGTATCTATCATTATGATACCACACAGAGTAGTTTCATTGCCCTAAAAATGCTCTGTGCTCTGCTTATTCATCCTCTTCCTTTCTCCTTGAAAATCCTAGCAATCACTGATATTTTTACTGTTTCATAGTTTGCTGTTTCCAGAATGTCATATAGTTGGAATCATACAATATGTACCTTTTACTTTTTTTTTTTTTTTTTTTTTTTTTTTGCGGTACGCGGGCCTCTCACTGTTGTGGCCTCTCCTGTTGCGGAGCACAGGCTCCGGACGCACAGGCTCAGCGGCCATGGCTCACGGGCCTAGCCGCTCCGTGGCATGTGGGATCTTCTTGGACCGGGGCACAAACCCGTGTCCCCTGCATTGGCAGGCGGACTCTCAAACACTGCGCCACCAGGGAAGCCCTTAAGTTATTTTTTAAATAAATTTATTTGTTTATTTATTTGTATTTATTTTTGGCTGTGTTGGGTCTTCGTTGCTGTGCGTGGGCTTTCTCTAGTTGTGATGAGTGGGGGCTACTCTACGTTGCAGTGGGCAGGCTTCTCATTGCAGTGGCTTCTCTTGTGGCAGAGCATGGGCTCTAGGCATGTGGACTTCAGTAGTTGTGGCACATGGGCTCAGCAGTTGTGGCTCACGGGCTCCAGAGCACAGGCTCAGTAGTTGTGGTGCACAGGCCTATTTGCTCCGCAGCATGTGGGATCTTCCCAGACCAAAGCTCGAAACTGTGTCCCCTGCATTGGCAGGCGGATTCTTAACCACTGTGACACCAAGGAAGTCCCTTCTTATTTTTTATTGAGGTAACACTGGTTTATAACATTATATAAGTTTCATGTGTACAACATAATATTTCTAATGCTGTTTACATTACAGGGTACTCACTGCCAAAAACTTAGTTTCCAACTGTCACCATACAGTTTATCCCCTTTACACATTTTACCTTCCCCCTCTCTGCCTTTGTTTGGCTTGTTCATTTATTTTGTTTGATTGTTTTATTCCACATATGGATGAAATCATATGGTATTTGTCTCATTTCATATGACTCATCTCACTTAGCATATCCTCAAGGTCCATCCATATTGTTGTAAATGGCAAGATTTCATCTTTTTATGGCTGTGTAGTATTCCAGTGAGTGTGTGTGCATGTGTGTGTGTGTGTGTGGTGTGTGTGTGTGTATAACGTCTTCTTTATCCATTCATCCATTGATGGGCACTTAGTTTGTTTCCATATCTTGGCTATTGTAAATAATGCTGCAGTGAACACTATTAGAATGGCTATTATCAAAAAGGCAAGAAATAACAAGTGTTGGCAAAGATGTGGAGAAAAGGGAACCTATATATAGGTTGTATGTTGGAATGTAAATTGGTAAAATCAGTATGGAAAACAGTATGGAGATACCTCAATAAATTACAAATAGAACTACCATATGATCCAGCTATCCCACCTCTAGGTATTTATCCAAATATGAAAACACTACTTCAAAAAAGATACGTAGTCTTCTTCTGATTGGCTTCTTTTACTTAGTAATATGCACTTAAAGTTTGTCCATGTCTTTTTGAGGCTTAATAGATCATTTCTTTTTAATGCTGAATAATAATATCCCACTGTAAAAATGTAACACAGTTTATTTATCCATTCACCTAATTAAGGACATCTTAGTTGCTTCCAAGTTTTGGCAATTACAAATAAAGCTGCTATAAACATCTGTGTGCAGGTTTTTGTGTGGACATAAGTTTTGAACTCCTTTGGGTAAACACCTAGGAGTGTGATTACTGGATTGTGTGGTAAGAGTATGTTTAGTTTGGTAAGAAACCACCACACTGTCTTCCAAAGTGCTGTAACCATTTTGCATTCCCATCAGCAACAGATGAGAGATCCTGTTGCTCCAATTCCTCTCCAAATCCAACTCCAGTTGCCAGTGTTCTGAATTTTGGCCATTCTAATAAATGTGTAGTGGTATCTCATTGTTGTTTTAATTTGGACTTCTCTGATGATATATGATATGGAGTATCTTACGTTTATTTGCCATCTGTATATGTTCTTTGATGAGTTGTCTGTTAAGGTCTTTGTCCCACTTGAAAATTAGGTTGTTCATTTTCTTATTGCTGAGCTTTAAGAATTCTTTGTATATTTGGGATGACTGTCATTTATCAGATGTGTCTTTTGCAAATATTTTCTTCCATTCTTTGACTTGTCTTCTCTTTCTCTTGACACTGTCCTTTGCAGAGTGAAAGTTTCTAATTTTCATGACTTCCAGCTTATCAATTATTTCTTTCATAGATTGTGCCTTTGGTATTATATCTAAAATGACATTGCCATAAAAAAGGGTAACTAGGTTTTTTCCTAAATCTTCTAGCCATTTTATAGTTTTATGTTTTAAATTTAGGTCTGTGATCTATTTTGAGTTATTTTTGTGAAGGGTGTAAGGTCTGTGTCTAGATTCATTTTTTCCCATGTGCATGTCTGGTTCTTTCAGCACCATTAGTACTAAAAACTATCTTTACTCCATTCTTTTGCCTTTGCTCCTTTGTTGAAGATCAGTTGACTATATTTATGTGGGTCTATTTACAGGCTCTTTATTGTGCCATTGATCTATTTGTTCTTTCGCCAATACCACAGTGTTGTGAACTTTATAACAAGCCTTGAAGTTGGGTAGCATCAGCCCTCCAACTTTGTTCTTCTCCTTCAGTATCGTGTTGGCTATTCTAGGTCTTTTATCTCTCCATATAAACATTAGAATCAGTTTTTCAATATCCACAAAATAACTGGCTGGGATTTGGGGAGGGGGTTATTGCATTGAACCTACAGATCCAGTCGGGAAGAACTGACATCTTAACAATACTGAGACTTCCTGTCCATGAACATGGACTATCTCTATTTATTTAGTTCTTTGATTTCATTCATCAGAGTTTTGTAGTTTTCCTCATATAGATCTTGTACATATTTTGTTAGATTTATACATAAGTACTTCATTTTGGAAGGTGATAATGTAAATGGATTGTATTTTCAGTTTCAAATCCTACTTGCTCTTTGCTGGTACATAGGAAAGTGGCTGACTTTTGTATTTTAACCTTGTATACCTCAACCTTGCCATAATTGCTTATTTGTCCTAGAGGGGTATTTTTGTTGTTGATTCTTTTGGATTTTCTATATAGATGATAATGTCATTTGTGAACAAAGACAATTATATTTCTTCCTTCCCAAACTATATACCTTCTATTTCCTTTTCTTACCTTTTTGCATTAGCTAGAACTTCCAGTATGATACTGAAAAGGAGTTGTGAAAGTGAACATCCTTGCTTTGTACTTGATTTTAGTGGGAAACCTTTAAGTTTCTCACCATTAATATGATGTTAGCTGTAAGTTTTTTGTAGATATTCATTATCAATGTGAGGAATTTCTCCTCTATTCCTAGTTTACTGAGGTTTTTTTTTTTCAATCATGAATGAGTGTCGCATTTTGTCAAATGCTCTGTCAAATGCACTGACGTGATCATGCAATTAATCTATTATACTTCCCTTTGCAATTCTATTAGTTTTTGCCTCACATATTTTTATACTTTGTTGTTAAGCACATAAATGTTAAAGACTGTTATGTCTTGGAGAACTAACTTCTTTAATCATTATAGAATGCCTTTCTTTATCCCTGATAACTCACCTTGATTTGAAGTCTGCTCTGTCTGAAATGAATATAGCTACTTCTGCTTTCTTTTGGTTAGTGTTAGGATGTTAGCATATACCCCACCCATTTACTTTTAATCTATATGAATCTTTGTATTTAAAGTAAGTTTCTTGTAGACAACATATGGGTAGGTCTTGTTTTCTGAAAAATATTATATTCAACTATTTAATGTGCCTACTCACAAGTAGTAGACTTCTAAAGGATTTCTAATTTTTCTTTTTTACCTTTCCTGAATTTCCCATTTTTATCTACAACAAAAGCACTTGGGTTCTGAAGCAAAAAGAATAAAGAGAAAAAATAAGTATCCCCAGCCATTCCACAGTGGGTCAGTGTCAGATAAAGAACATTCCTAAACCAAGAGAATTAGGTAATGAGGTGGCCACAAAACTAATTTATGAATCTATCCACATGACAGTCCTGTTTTGGTAGCTTCAGGGAAAATATAATTGCCTAGGGGAAGGGCAAGCATGTCTCACAGATAAACCTTACATTTGACAGTCAGATGACATCTCCACTTCCCTGGATTTTAGATAAAAGTAGTTTCACAACATTCTTTATGTACTCTCCCAAATAAAGCTCCTTGAATTAAAAGAAGGCTCATCAGCTTAACCTCCCAATAATCTAAACAATGAATGCCATAAGGGAGTAAAAGGGTGACAGTCTGCATGGGATCACCCAGAGTTCAGCTCCACAACATCCAGAGGGGGAAAACCCTTAAACAGTGGGATTCAGGGTTAAAGTTTAGTCACAGGCTTATTCAGGAGCAATCAACACATGCATATTAAAACACCACTGAATCTCCTTCCTTGTGCAATTAAGAATAATAAAAGGAAAGGAAAATATACCCATGCCCAGCACTTGTAATACAAAATCAGATCAAGTTCAAAATGGGATGCATCCTTAAGCCAATCAAGGGATATGGGTAGTATTCTGGAAACAGAAAAACTAAATTTCACCAGGATACTACAGATTAAATTCTAGATACACAGGCCTACATGAGTAACTGAATGAAAGCCAGTAAATTAGGCCTGCACTTTGAGCTAGATGGCACTTGGGAAACTAAACCTTTGAAGACATCAGGGGAAAAAGGGTTGAAAATAGTATCTGCAGAATGTGTTAGTGCTCCCTACTGCACATAAGCTAAAAATAATGATTGTGTCCATTTTAGTAGCTCTGCAAGAGAATACACACGGCAAAGAAGGCATATATGGCAGGTCACAATGTTGAGATGTGAATGTGTATTTGTTCTCCTTATGTTTCTTCCTTCCTCCTTTCCATCAGGTAGCCAGCACCTATAGATACAACCATGCAAGAAAACAATACCGTGTTTCACTTAGGGATATATACATATGTAATAAAATTAATATATATATATATACATAGGTAATAAACTATAAAGAAAAGTCTTAAGTATGAAAAACCCAAAATCTTGATAAAAATTACCTCTGGGAAAGAAGGAGACTAATATAATCAGAGGAGATTCAAAGTGAGTTTCAACTGCATATGTGATATTTTATTTCTCAATTTGAATATACAGAAGTCTGTTATATTATTTTCTATAAATCTATGTCTGAAATTTTCAAAACAAGCATTATTTCTATGAGCTTTAATTCTGCTCTGAAAAATGATCCATTACTTAGAAATTGTGGAAAATATTGCCTAGTCCAGAGATAAATAAATAAATAACCAGAAACCTACCATTCAGTGATTTAAAAATAATGTATGATGTTTGTGCATTTACTCTAATCATATTCTCCATGTATGTACATATAATGCTTATATATTACATATAGGTCTCATATCTCTGGAGGCTCAATATTAGCTATAAAGATCATGAAATCAGTAATTAAATTTGCCCAGCTCACATCTAACTTTATCTAACACCAAAGTCCACGTTGCTAACCACTGGGATACACAAACTTTTTCTGTTATGGATGAGGCCAACACAAGGGAAATGACTATGCTTGGTCCTATAAAAAAATAAATTTGGTATTTAGGACACAGGTATCCTGATTTCAGTGTGTTACATGGCAGACCCTTTTTAACACTCTGTTATTTTGTACTTTATTCTTTCTGGCGCTCAATGGGTTAATGCTATTCCAATGTGAAAATGGAAGATAAAAGGGGAAGAAAAGAAAATACATTAAAAACTAATAAGAGAAGTGATGTCAGCAAAATGGCAGGCTAAGAAGCTCCAGGCCCTCATTCACCCACAAAAACATTATAAAAAATAAGTAGAGACTTGATAAAATAACTTTATAAGAGATCTGAGAATAGTCAAAGGTCTAGAGCAACTAAGGAACACCCAGTCAGGAAAAGACCTAAGTCAAAATGGTAGGGCAAGTTTTGAGTCATTACTTTACCTTTTCCTTACCACCTGTCCAGTGTGGCAGCAGTTTTGATTTGGAGGAGGTTCCCAGTCCGTCCTTCAAACCAGAGGAAGTAGAGTAGACCTTATTTCCAATATTCTAACTTGTCCGAGTGCTGCCTGAAGGACTCCTCTTTGTTTTTGCTAACTTTGAAGACAGGCGGGAAAGGCAACAGTGCCTGTGAAAGGTGCAAGGAGCCTATAGGTCTACAGAAGGCTGAGACAAGAGATTATAGGTGGACGCATACAATAGACTATCTAAGGCGCCAAGAAGAATCTGGGATGAGACTCTTTGGGAAATTAAGACATTTAAAAGTAGCCACGTATAAAGGGGAACTGAGACATTCACACACAGGCCCACACAACATGCATGTGCAGAAAAGGCCTGACAAGATCTTAAGCTTTCACTTCAGGTTAATTCCTGTGATCAGAGCAAGTCCAGCTCATTGGTAAAGGATCACCCTTGTAAAGAGTAAGTCTGCAAAGACTGGTAGAGGTAGTTGTTATTTGAGATGTTCATATTGCAACCAAAAATGACAAAGCATACAAAGAAACAGGAAAATATAGCCCATTCAAAGGCACAGAAAAAATTGATAGAACCATCTCCACCGAAAGAAGCCCTGACATAGGACTTACTAGAGAAAGATTTTAAAGCAACTGTCTTATATATGCTCAGGAGACAAAGGAAAACAAACAAAGAACTAAAGGCAATCAGGAAAAAGAAGTATGAATAAAATGAGGATATCAGCAGAGACAGAAATTTTTAAAAGGAACAAAACAAATTCTGGAGCTGAATAATATTATAATGTAATTGAAAAATTCATTAGAATGGTTCAATTGTAGATATGATTAGGCAGAAGAAAGAATCAGTGAACTCAAAGATAGGACATTTGTAAGTATTGAGTCTGAGGAGCAGAAAGAAAAAATAATGAAGAAAACTGAACAGAGCCTAAGGGTCTTATGGGATACCATCAAGAGGACCAAAATACACATCATGAGAGTCCCAGAAGGATAAGAGGGCCAGAAAGTGGCAGAAAGATTACATGAAAAAATAATGGCCAAAAACTTCCCAGCTTTGACATAATATGTAAATGTACAAGTAAAAGAGGCTCAACAAACCGCAGCTATGACAAACAGAAACAGTCTCACACCAACAAACATTAAAATCAAACTGTCAATAGGAAAAGACAGAGAGAATCTTGCAAGTAGCAAGAGAAAATCACCTTATCACATACAAGGGATCCTCAATAATATTATCAGCTGATTTATCAGCTGAAACTTTAGAGGCCAGATGTGGTAGGATAATATATTTAAAGTACTTAAAGAAAGAATCTATCAAATGAGAAGTCTATATCTGTCAAAACTATCCTTCAAAAATGAGGGTGAAATCAAGGCATTCCCAAATAAACAGAAGCTGAGGAAGTTCATTAGCACTAGACCTGCCCTACAAGAAAGACTAATGGGAGTCCTTCAAGTTGAAATGAAAGGACACTAAACAATAACTTGTGGCTATATAAGACTATAAAGATCTCTGGTAAGGTAAATATATGGACAAATATAAAAATCAGTATTTAAAAATTTTTGGTTTCTAAATCCACTTTTAATTTTGTACAGGATTTAAAAGACAAATACATCAAAAAATAATAAATCTATTTTAATAGTTACACAATGTATAAAAATGTAATTGGTGATATCAATAACATAAAGTGGGTGGGAGGAGGACAACACTATAAACCAACTGGCCTTAACAGACATATACAGAACACTCCAACAAACAGTAGCAACATATACATTGTTCTCAACTGCACATGGAATATTGTCCAGAATAGGCCGTGTTAGTTACAAAACTAGTCTTAATAAATTTTGAAAGATTGAAATCATACAAATTATCTTTTAAAATCACAATAGAATGAAACTAGAAATCAGTAACAGAAGGAAAACTGAAAAAATTCACAACTGTGTGGAAATTAAACAACATACTATTAAACAACCAATGGGGCAAAGAAAAAACCACAAGGGAATTTAGAAAATACCATGAGACAAATATAAGTGAAAATGCAACAACCAAAACTTATGGTACAGCGAAGCAGTGCTGAGATGGAAATTTATAACTGTCAATGCTTACATGAAAGAGATGATCTCAAATTAACAATCTAACTTTACAGCTTAAGGAACAAGGAAAAGAAGAACAAACTAAACCCAAAGCTAGCAAAAGGAAGGAAATAATATGTGTGGTTTAGAGTGGAGATAAATAGAAACAGAAAGTAGAAAAACAAAAGAAAAAAATCAATGAAACCAAAATGGTTCTTAGAAAATATCAACAAATTTGACAAATCTTTAGCTACACTGACTGAATAAAAAGAGAATACAAAAATACTAACATCAGAAATGAAAGTGGGGATATTACTACTGATTTTACAGAAATGAAAAGGATTATAGGAGAATACAATGGACAATTATACACCAACAAACTGAATAACCTGGATGAAATGAACAAATTCCTAGAAACACACAGCCTACCAATTGAATCATGAATAAACAGAAGATCTTTCATTCATTGCTGGTGGAAGTACAAAATGGTATGGCCACTTTGGAAGACAGTTTGGCAGTTTCTTAGAAAGCTAAACATACTCTTACCTCATGATCTAGCAATTGCACTCCTTAGGATTTACCCAAATATGTTGAAAACTTATGTCCAAACAGAAACCTGCACAAGGATGTTTATAGCAGTTTTATCCATAATTGCCTAAACTTGTTATCAATCAAGATGTCCTTCAGTAGGTGAATTGATAAATAAACTGTGGTACATTTATACAATGGAATATTATTCATTGCTAAAAAGAAATGACCCATCAAGCCTTGAAAAGACATGGATGAACTTTAAATGCATATTACTAAATTAAAGAAGTCAATCAGAAAAGGCTACACATTGTATGATTCCAACTATATGACATTCTGGCAACGGCATGAATATGGAGACAGTAAAAAGATCAGTGATCACCAGTGGTTGGGGGAAGAGAGGGATGAATAGGTTGGGCATAGAACAATTTTAGGGCAGTGAAACTTTTCTGTATGATATTACAATTATGGACATATCTCAGCATATATTTGCCTAAACCCACAGACTTTACAACACCAAGAGTGAACCCTAATGTAAGCTATGGACTTTGGGTGATAATGATGTGTCAATGTGGGTTCATCGATGTGCCACAATGGTGTGGAATTTTGATAGTGAGGGAGGCTGTGTGTGTGCTGGAGAAGGGGTCATATGGGAACTCTTTAATTTTCTGTCCATTTTTCTGGGAACCTAAAACTGCTATAAGAAAATGGTCTATCTTCAAATATTCTCAAAGTATTGAAGAAGAGGGAACACTTCTTAACTCATTTTGTAAGACCAATATTATTCTGATACCAAAACCAGACATATACACTACAAGAAAAGAATACTTGGCCAATATCCCTTATATTGATACAGATATCCTAAAAAATGTTAGCAAAACAAATTCAGAAGCATATAGAAGGATTATACACAATGACAAAGTGAGATTTATTCATGGAATACAAGTGTGGTTCACCATTCAAAAACTAAACAATGTAATATACCACATTAACAGAATGAAGGTAAAAAACACACAATCAATTCATGTTTAAAAAGCATTTGATAAAATTCAGTACCCTTTCATGGTAAAAACACTCAACAAACTAGGAATAGAAGGAAACCACCTTAATATAATAAATGTCATATATGAAAACCCACAACTAACATCATACTCAATGGTGAAAACAAAAGCTTTTCTACTAAGATCAGGAATAGGAGAAGGATGCCCATTTTCACCACTACTGTGCAACATAGTTTTGGAAGCTCTAGCCAGAGCAATTAGGCAAGCAAAAGAAATAATAAGTATCCAAATTGGAAAGGAAGAAGTTCAACTATCTCTGTTCAGAGATGATATGATCTGACATGTAGAAAACCCTAAAGATTCCACACACAAAAAAAATATTAGAACTAATAAGTTAATTCAGAAAAATTGGATACAATATCAACCTGCAAAATTAAATTATATTTCCATACATTAAAAATAAGTAATCCAAAAAGGAATTTATGAAAAATTACAATTACATTTACACTAAGAAGAATAAAATACTCTAGGAATAACCTTAACCAAGGAGGCAAAAGACTTGCAAACTGAAAACTACAAAACATCATTGAAGGAAATTAAAGAGAACATAAATAAATTGAAAGATATCCTGTGTTCATGGATTAGAAGATTTAGTATTGTTAAACTGTCAGAACTACCCAAAGTGATCTACAGATTCAGTGTAATCTCTATCAAAATCTCAATTGTGTTGTTGGAGAAATTTTAAAAACCAATCCTAAAATTCATATAGAATCTTAAGGGATGCAGAATAGCCAAAACAATCTTGAAAACGAAGAACAAATTTGGAGGACACAAATTCCTCATATCAAATTTATTTCAAAAATATAATAATCAGAACAGTGTGCTATTATCATACAGACAGACACATAGATCAATGGAATGTAAGAGACAACCCAGAAATATACACTCACTCCTACGGTCAAATGATTTTCAACAAGGGTGCAAGACCATTCAATGGGGAAAGGACAGTGTTTTCAATAAATGGTCCTGAGAAAACTGATACCCACATGCAAAAGAATGAAGTTGGGCATTTATCATACACCATATACAAAATTAACTCAAAATAAATCAAAGACCTAAATGTAAGAACTAAAACTATAAAACTCAGAAGAAAACATAGGGGAGAAGCTTCCTAATGTTGGATTTGGCAACAACTTCTCAGAAATGACACCAAAAGCACAGGAAATAAAAGATAAAATAAATAACTTGAACTTCATCAATAACTTTCATGCCTCAAAGGACACCATCAACAGATTGAAAAGGCAACACAAAGAATGGGAGAAAATATTTGCAAATAATATATCTGATAAGGGATTAACATCCAGAACATACAAGGAATTCCTATAACAACAACAAAATGAACAATTTGATTAAAAACTGGGCAAAGAACTTGAATAGACATTTCTCCAAAGAATATGTACAAATAGCCAATGAGTACTTGAAAAGATGCTCAACATTACTAATCATTAGGAAAATGCAAATCCAAACCACAATGAGAACAACCTTACACCCATTAGGATGGCTATTAATAAAAAAAAAACAAACAGAATAGACATTTTTGCAGAGAAGACATACAGATGGCTAACAGGCACATGAAAAGATGCTCAACGTCACTAATCATGAGAGAAATGCAACTCAAAACCACTATTAGGTATCACCTCACACCTATCAGAATGGCTATCATCAAAGTCTACAAGTAACAAATGTTAGCATAGATTTGGAGAAAAGGGAACCCTTGTACACTGTTGGTGTGAATGTAAATTGGTGCGTCCACCTTGGAAAACAGTATGGAGGTTCCTAAAAAACTAAAAATAGAACTACTGTATGATCCAGCAATTCTTTTTATATATATATATATATCTGAAGAAAATGAAAACAGTAATCTGAAAAGATACGTGCACCCCAATGTTCATAGCAGCATTATATACAATAGCCAAGATATGAAAACAACCTAAGTGGCCATCAACAGATAAATGGACAAAGAATATTTGGGGGATATATATATATATATATATATATATATATATATATATATATATATATATATATATATATATATATATATATATATATTACACAGCCATAAAAAAGAATGAAATTCTGCCATTTGCAACAACATGACGGACCTAGAGAGTATTGTACTTGGTGAAATAAGTCAGACCAAGAAAGACAACCTATGTTATCACTTATATGTGCAATCTAAAAAGTAAAACAAATGTATATAACAAAAAGACTCACAGAGAACAAACTGGTGGCTACCAGTATGGGAAGAGGGCAGAGGGGAGGAGCAAGAGAGAGATATGGGATTAAGTGATACAAACTGCTATGTTATAAAAGAGATAAGCAACAAGGATATAAATATTGTTCAGCACAGGGAATCTAGCCATTGTTTTGTAATAAATTTAAATGGAGTACAGTCTATAAAAATATTGAATCACTATGTTGTACACCTGAAACTAAAATATCCTAAATCAACTACACTTTAATTAAAAATTAATAAATAGGGCTTCCCTGGTGGAACAGTGGTTGAGAGTCTGCCTGCCGATGCAGGGGACACGGGTTTGGTCCGGGAAGATCCCACATGCTGCGGAGCGGCTGTGCCCGTGAGCCATGGCCACTGAGCCTGCGCGTCCGGAGCCTGTGCTCTGCAAAGGGAGAGGCCATAGCAGTGAGAGGCCCGCGTACCGCAAAAAAAAAAAAAAAGAAAAAAAAATTAATAAATAACAAAAAACAGAAATTAGCAAGTGTTGGTGAGGATGTCGAGAAATCATTACTTTGTGCCTTGCTGGTGGGAATATAAAATGGTGCAGCTGCTGTAGAAAACAGGATGATGGCTCCCCCCCAAAATTAAAGCATTTTCATATGATCCATCAATTACACTTCTGGGTATATACCCTAAAGAATTAAAAGCAGCACTCAAACAGATATTTGCACAACAAAGCTCTTAGCAGACTATTCACAGTAGTCAGAAGGCAGAAACAACTCAAATGTTCATTGACAGATGAATGGAGAAACAAATTGTGGTATATGCATACGATGGAATATTATTCAGCCTTAAAATGGAATGAAATTCTGATACATGCTACAACATGAGTGAACCTTGAAGACATTATGCTAAGTGAAATATTCCATACACTAAAGGACAGATATTGTATAATTTCATTTATATGAAATATATATAATAGTCAAATTCATAGAGACAGAAAGTAGAATAGTGGTTTCCAGGGCTTGGGGGAGCAGATAACAGGGAGTTATTTTTTAATGGGTACAGAGTTTCAGTTTGGGATGATAAAAAAGTTCTGGAAATGGGAAGTGGCAATGGTTGTACAACAATGTGAATGCACTAAATGCCACTGAACTGTACATTTAAATATGGTTAAAATGATAAATTTGTTATGTATATTTTGCCACAAATAACAAAAGAGGGGGTGGGAAAGAGAAGCATGCTGACACTCTTTTTCTGTCTCTGAATGTTGTTAATTGGGTGTGAAGCCTGGAACTATGGCAGCCATCTTGAGATCATGAGAGCCAGACAAACCAACACACACTGAAGATGGAAAGAACCTGAGTCCTTGATGACACTGTTGGAACAGCTAAATTAAACCAATCATGGAATTGGCTTTCTGCCAGATTTCTTGTTAAATGAGATAACTCCCCTTATTGTTTAAAAATAAGTATTGAAAGGATGATTACTTCCTCTTCCTCAACATCCTCAGGTATTTAATCCTATAAGAATGTCAGCAAAGCTTATCCATCATATAAATATGCATATATTTCATTTCCTTCTGCTTCAAATTCAATTGATCTCTATGAGATATTCATGTTTAAGTCTCTTATATGGGAAGGAGAACTTTCCTAACTATGACTCAAAATTCAAGCATACTAAGGAAAAAAGATTTGTAAATTTGACTACATAAAAATAACAATAACAATTTGGCATGGCATAAAACATGCTAGACAATTTTAAAGATACAAGGAAAATATGTGTAACTAATATCTAACAAACTGTTGATATTCCTTCTATATAGAAGCTTATCAGAGTCATTAAAAAACATCATTAATAAACAACAACCCTATCAGAGACATGGAAGAAATAAGCAATTAATGGAAAAAATGCAAATTGTCTTTAAACATATGTAAAAGATGCTCAAAGTTGCTTTTAGTAAGGGAGATGCAATTAAAACTACAGTAAGATATACCATTTCTAAATTATTAGATTGGCAAATCCAAAAGATTATCAACACACTCATTTGATGAGGATGTAAAAAAAAAAACATGTCCTTTCACATACTGCTCATGGCGATGCAAAAGGTTATGATTACTGTAGTAGGTTTAATATCTGTTTCCAAAGATATCAGATCCTAATCTCTGGAACCTATAAATCTTACTGTATTTGGAAAAAGCGTCTTTCCAAATGTGATGAAGTTAAGGATTTTGAAATGGAGAGATTATCCTGATTATCCAGGCCCTAGAGGCAATCGTAAGTGTCCTTACAACAGAGAGGCAGAGGGAGAATTGACACGGACACAAAAGGAGAAGGCAATGTGACCTGGGATGCAAAGGCTGGAGTGACGCAGGCACAAGCCAAGGAATGTCAGCAGCCAAGAGAAGCTTGAAGAGGCAAGGAACAGATTCTCCTCTAGAGCCTCCAGAAGGAGCGTCATGCTGCTGACACCTTCAGTTTGGCCCAGTGAATCTAATTTTGGACTTCTGACCTCTAAACCAGTGAGTGAATTAATTTCTGTTTTTTATAGATACCAGGTTTGTAGTTATTTATTACGGTAGCTATAGGAAAGTAATGCAACCACTATAAAAGGGAATTTGTTTATACCTAGAAAAATTAAATATGTTCTTATGCTTTGACTAAGAAATCCCATTTCCAGAAACATTATATCTATATACTAAAGATATATGGGTAATGACACAAAAAGATGACAGATATAAATACAGATATTCATTGAGGCACTATTTGTATAAGAAAAAATGGAAGCAACTTAAATATCCATCAATTCTGTGCTGGATGAACTATCACACAACCCACATTATATACTAAGTAAGCTCAAAGAAGAATTATGAATAGTGCCACATAAAGCTACGGTGGGACCTCCAGGATATACTGCTAAGAGAAAAAGTCCATGTACACAAAGGTTATATACCTTTGTGTACATGGACTTTTTTTAAATCTAAAAATACATGGTATTTTTTAATCTAAGAATTGGGGGAATTCAAATACAGCTGACCCTTGAACAACACAGGGACTAGGGGCACTGACCCTCCACACAGTCGAAAACCTGCACATAACTCATAGTTGGCCCTCCATATACTCAGTTCCTCCATATCCATGGGTCCTCTGTATCTGTGGTTCCATATCTGTGGTTCAACCAACTTTGGATAAAATAGTATTGCAGTATTTACTATTGAAAAAAATTCCATGTATAAGTGGACAAATCTGTATTGTTCAAGGGTCAACTGTATATACACTTTTACTTATATTAAAAAATGAAAGGAAAGGACTTTTGTTTGGGGGACAAGATTTAATAGACATACTTCTCCCTATTACTTTGGCTAGGTACACTAAAAATCCTGGATATTACAGGTAAAACAAATATAAGATGTCTCTGAAAAGTGGAAAGAAAAAAGGCAGACTGGCTGGGGACTTTGAGATCCAAGTAATAAGGCAGTGAATTCCCTTGGCTTTATTTTTACCTCATACACGCCAGATGGCATGCTGGAGAAGCAGAAGACCCTAAAACACCAAAAGGAAAAGACAAAAAGAGCTCTAAGAAAAGTCTGCTGTATTTAGACACAGGACCAGAAAAAGGGGGAACCTAGCAAGAAACAAAGCTTTTAGACAACAACTGCCCTAACATCACAGAGTGAAACACTGCTGCACCCTCACCATGGCAGCAAAGACTGAGTGGGAAATGTGGACTCCATGCTCACTTGATTATAAACAAATACCCCTCCCCACTCTTCGGGGTGGTATCAGAGAAGACCCCATGGGAAAAAAAGGGCTTTCATCCCCACCTGGTGGAAATGAGCACACACCCCACCCATGGTGTCAGTGAAGACCATGCAAGGAGTCTGACTTCCACCCACATCCAGTGAAAATTAGGCTCCCCTTCCCCTCCTCTCTCATAGAAGGGAAGGCACCCTTCCCCTCTCTGGGCTGGTGCCACCTGAAGCCAAGTGAAACAGTGGAACTTTCATGACCATCCAGTGATGCGGAGTCCTCCTCCCCTCCACAGTGTCAGGGCAGGCCACAAGGAAGGCAGGCAAGAAGTGCCTTCCCACTCCTACCTGGGTGGTGTCGATGGAGACCTGGTGGGGAGTGAAATCCTTCTTCCACCAAGCAGTAGTAACAGAGCTGCACTTCCCTTCCACTCCCATGCCTGCCCCATCCCCCATGTTAGTAGAGCCTAAGTGGGGAACCTGGACTTTTATCCCCACCTGGCAGTAATGAACACCCCCTCCCCCTGGGATGGTGTCAGTAGAGGCCACATAGGGAACAGTAAGGAGGTGTGCTCCCTCTCCCAGCCAGGGTAGTGTAGGTGGAGGCCTGGTGGGGAGCCTGAAATTCCACCTCTACCAAGCACTAATGAGGCAGGCACCCCTTCCTCTCCCTCTCTAACCTCCAACTCCTGAGTCAGAGAAGACTGAGTGGTGAACCTGGACTTTCATCCTCACCTGGCTGCTATGAGACTGTGATCCCTTTCCCCCACTGGCATGGTGTCACTGAAGCCTTGCTAAAACAGATGACTTAAATAAGACACAGTCTCATAACATAATACCCAAAATGTCCTGTATATAATCAAAACTCTTCTATCCAAAAAAATCTTAATTGAGTGAAAAAATATAATCGACAAACAACACCACCACGACAAACAACACCACCAAAATAATAATAGATATTGGGATTTTCTAACGTAAATTTTAAAGTAGTCATCATCAAAATGTTTCAAAAAATACTGCAATGAAAAAATACAAACCTGCTTGAAACAAATGAAAAGAGTAGAAAGTCTCAGCAAAGATATGGAAGATACACAGAAGAACCAAATGGAAATTTTATTTTATTTAATTAATTTACTTTTTAACATCTTTATTGGAGTATAATTGCTCTACAATGGTGTGTGAGTTTCTGCTTTATAACAAAGTGAATCAGTTATACATATACAAATATCCCCATATCTCTTCCCTCTTTCGTCTCCCTCCCTCCCACCCTCCCTATCCCACCCATCTAGGTGGTCACAAAGCATGGAAATTTTAGAACTGAAACATACTGAAACAGAAATTCAATGGGTGGATGTAACTGCAGAATGGAGAGGAAAGAGGAACGTTAATGTGAAGGCAGAACAACAGCAACAACCCAACTTTAACGACCAAGAAAAGTGGACTAAAAAAATATAGAACAATGCTTTGGGGACCTACCTATGGAACAATAAACAAAAGATGTGATATCCATGTCATTTTTTCTTGGAAGGAGAGGAGAAAAAGTGTTTGAAGAAATTATGGCTAACAAATTTCAAGTTGAGCAAAAGACATAAACCTAGAGGTTCAAGAAGTTGAGCAAACCCCAAGAAGAACTGTTCCAAAGAAATCCATGAAACACACATCATGATCAAACTTAGGAAAATATTAAAGACAAACCCCCCCAAAAATTGGAAAAAATTTGAAAGGAGGGAGAGAGAAATGATGCGTTATTTATAGGAAAAAACAATTCAAATAACAGCAATTTTCTCATCAGAAACCATGGAGTATAGAAGGAAGTGGCACAACGTTTTTCAAGTGCTGAAAGAAAACTCTTAACCTAAAATTCTGTATCCGGTGGTTATGTTTTACTTCAGGAAAGGTGGGGTATGCAAAGACATTGTAAGATGAAGGAAAATGAAGAGAATTTATCACCAGCAGAATGTAAAGTAAAAGAATGGCTAAAGGAAGTTCTTAAGACAGAAAGGAATTGATAATAGAGGTGCTCTTGGAATGTCAGTTAGGAAGAAAGAAAATTGGAAAGAGCAAATATATAAACATAGTAGCTTTTCCTTTTCCTCTTGAAATTTCTAAAATTCTGTTGAATGGTTGAATCAAAAAGTATTACACTATGTTACGTGGTTCTCAATGAATGTAGAGAAAATACTGAAGACTATTCTACTACAAAAAGTGGATAATAATGGAACTTTATTGATCACACAATGGAAAGAGTTGGGCATGCAGATACTCACCACTGTTTGAGCTACCTATTACCCATATAGATATGAATCAGTGAAAGAATGAAAGATATCCTAGGATAAGGGCACAAATATTCCCCAGATTCTAAATGATAATTAAAATTTCTACGTCATCTCCATGAACACTCACTTACTTTGGTATCATGCTCTTTCCTCTGCCCTTAGAAAATATCTCTATTGGAATACAGTGCTTTTCAGATGTTTCAAATCTGTTCTAACACCACCAACTGCATTCTGTAATATCTACTCCCTGGTTATTAAATGCTTCTATTCCAACGTGAAGGGACTCAGGGCAGCTCAAGAATTGTACCCTGTATCTTCATTAATCCCCACCTTCAGTAAGCTGGCAGAGAGATGAATTTAGAGACAAGGAAAGAGGCATTGTGGGCCCACATGGTAAACCGCTGAAGCCCTCCAAAAAAGATCCAGTGATAGGGCCAACTGTCTATGAAAGAACGTGTGCAGATGACATGGCTGAAATCCAGAAACAAACCATTATATCCCAGGAGAAATCCTGTGCAGAGACTCTACTGAACAGAGTGGAAAAGGTCAGAAAGTATGGATAATAACACATTTAAGTTAAGTATACTGAGCCCATGCGTCTACAACAGCACAGAGTTACCCAAGCAGAAGGGAGGAGGGGTTTTGTCAAAAAAGATCTATTTGGGGCAAGGGTCAGATCTTAACTCTGCAAAAATGATAAGTGCACAAGAAAAATATGTTTTTTTTTTAAAGCCTAAACTGGTCAGAGCAGTGCTGTGTTGTGATACACCTCACTGAGCGGATGAAAGGAGAAAAGCAACAAAGGAGGAGAAAAGCCTGAGTGACCTCAGGGATGACGCAGAGATGAAACAAAGGAGAGTGTGGGGAGAGCTAACAGGTAGACAGTGTTCTGGTTAAGAACGTGACTCCAGGAGGCAGGTAGAATCTCGCTGGCAGATGGAGTCCATGGGGCCTGGGGTCAGAGAGAAACTAAAGAGGGTGTATGGTTTCCAGACGGTGTGGGGGATCCATTAGTCGTGAATCCTTCCCCTTGATGTCTGCTTCCTACTTTAATGGAGGTTTAGGGAACTGAGCATCAACTCAGCTTCCCTACTGTCTGTGCTCCCGGTTCTTCCCTGCCCCCATGGACCAGCGACACACCAGCAGGGCACTTTCCTCCTTACCATCGTTGTCCCATTTCAGTGTATAAAGGGGCTATGTAGTGTCCCATGGAAGCGAATGTGTTCCTTCCCCAATCAGTCTTACACCCGGACAGCCTCAGACCCCTGGAGTGTCCCATCAGTTACCTCCGAGCTCTGTCTGCTCACCCGGGAGTCCCCACTCTTCACTCCAGTCAGGGTGGACTTACCCCCCACTTTCTCCCATACAGCCCCCATAAGTCTGGCCCACTGTCCCAGGCCCAGCTCCTCTTTGAGGAGTCTCTGAAAACTTCCTCCTCTTTATAAATTAAGAGGGTTCTACAGAGGTGACCATAACACCACAAGGAACAAGAATGTGTGAAATCATAAACATGACCTCTGTAGCCCCTGAACCAGTAGAGGTATGAATAGTGACACATGTTTCATAACACACAGCAGGGGAAGGAACTCACCCTGGGTGGCTCAGGCTCTGGGACCCAGAAAGAGATCCTGATTCTTGTTCCAGTGTCCCTCCCTGCCAACCCCCAGTCACCTCTTCCTAGAACTCCAAGTAGGTCCCGAACCCTCAGGTCACCAACAGAGGACGGGAAAAGCACAATTATTCACTGGAAAGAATGAGGATTTTTTCCCCAGCCCAACTCCATTACACTGCATATCACAGAGATGGCACTGAAATTCCTACGTAACATAGTTAGGTGCGTGGCTCCCTTCTTTTTCTTACATCCCCAAATGCTCACTCAAATATAGTAATGCTATTGAGGTTAATAACAACCCTGTTAAAGATTGGAAGTTAGGATAGAAGGAAGCAAACATTGGTGTTGTGGACGATGTGCCAAATAATATGCTGGGATCTTGATGAAATTTTACCCTTGAACTCCTCACATCACTCCTTTGAGTGTAAGGACCAGGAGATCGATATATAAACACACATACACACATATAAATATATGTGTGTATATGTGAGTGTGTGTGTGCACACGTTATATATTAAATAAATTAGCAAGCTAGAGGATAAGAACACTTTGTGTGTGTGTGTGTATAGTGCCAACATGAAGAAAAATATTATAATTTGTTTAGGAAAGTTCTCATATGGAATAAAAGGATATAGCGATGCATGGGAATAATCATCCCTTTCTGGATAGTAATTATCTCTAGGGGAGAGGAAGGGGATACAATCAGGGAGGAGTAAAGTTTTCTCTTAATCTGGATTGATTTTATAGCTCTATGCTCTTCATCTGAAATCCTTCATAAGTAGTAACACTTTTAGGAGATTCAGTTTTTTTTATCATAAATGTAATACATACTCCATTTAGCAAATGTTTAATATTTTGAGTCAAATGCAGTGTTAAAAAGTATCAATACCCAGCAATCCCATCATCATTGAAATTCACACTATGCTATTTCGTTCCATTATTTTCCTCTGCATGTAAATATGTAAATGTAATATACATGTATTACATACACATTTCCTATAACTATTATCTTACTCTATATACAATTCAGTATCCTTTTTTCTTGTTGTTATTTTGGTTTTGCTTTTATCTTAATTCTTGCCTAGAGTACTAGCATGTAGAGAAAGTTTTCTGATTAAATGACAAGGTATAAGATGAGATGTAACTATGATTTGTAATGAAGGCTTTACCAGTTAACCCAGCCCCAACTCTTGAACAATATATATGATTGGAAATGCCATACCTGTAACATATTAAATAATGTTACATGTCTGGGTCTGCTCGTGAGCTGTCTATAGACCTCCTTTTATCTGTGTGTCAATCACTCTATCCAACAGTTATAAAATCATAGTTCAGTGGAACACTGTAATGCCAGGCAGTATAATCTTCACTCCTATCATTCACCCTTTGGATGGGTGGTAGGAATAATAATAATAATAATAATAATAATAATAATAATAAATAAGCAATAATAATAACAATAATAAGCAATAATAAAAGATACCAACGATCATAGAGCACATAATAGATAAACTGCTTGCTTAAGATCATGCAACCAGCAAGTAATGAGTCCAATGTCAAATCCCAGTCCTTCTGACTCCAAAGCCCATGCCCCTAACCACTGTTTCTATATTTAGTGCCCTTCTATATTAGGCCCGAGGCTAGCACGAGGGAAGGGACTCACCCAAGGTCCTGTGCTCTGTTGATAGGTCTGGCTACTGGGACACATGTTTGATGATTCTCATCTTCTGTCTAGCTGACCCATTATTATTCCTTCTCTTCTGCACTATTTCTTCTTCCTGGGGCTCAATAAGAAATTGCTTCACTCAGATCAAACTAGAAGGAAAATAAGGAGACAGGAAAGCACGTGGAAAAAAAAGAAATGATGAGATGGGACCAAAGTTCACTTCTTGCTGATACAATTCCAGATGCTGGTTCAAATCTTCTATCTTATGGGACAGAGGAGGCAGGATGGACCGGGAGTAATATATCTCAAAATCCCGCTACATTATTTGAGGGTTTTTTTTTTCCTTTTCTTCTTACAAGTCTGGAGATATGCACCCTTAGTCCCATTTTACAGATGGCCAACCTCAGATTCAGAGGTATGTAAATTTTCCAGGGTCAAATGTCTACAATTTGCCTGCTACACAGATCAACCAGCAGCCTCCTGTTTAGATGACAGAATTCCAGAGCTTAAAGACTGATAGTGGAAAACTCGCCTGATGTGAAATCTGGGCTGTGTCATGCTCCCCAATGGAAATGAAGATGATGGTAGGGATGAAATCCTACTTTGTGGGCCAAGAGGACTGAGTGTGGGGGCCACAATAACTAGCTGATTCTTGAGGTGCTGAACTGGACCCAGAAAGCAGCACAAGCTGTTGCCCTTTGGAAAGAGAACCTGAATGGTAGGATATTAACATGTACACAACTACTATATGAAAGGGGTTTTACCTTTTATCTCATTTAATGCTAACTCTATTTAAGACAAATAATTATCCCTATTACTCAGATAAGGGAACAGAAGTAAAAAGTTAAGGAACTTGACCTAGGGAAACAACCTTATAAATTACTGCTCCAGGACTCAAAACCCAAAATGACAAAAAGACTAAGTTTTTTCCCCCCTCTGTCCTGTGAGCTAACATTCAGATTACCTCAAAGCATTACTGTTGTTATACTTGTTCAAACAATGGAGTGAAGCACTCTTTAAATAATGAAAATCACTATAAAATATAATCTACCATGTGAATAACAAAAATTAAAAATCAAAATGTGTGTGAAAAGTTGGGAAAATTATTTACCACTTATATTCAGACATAAGGTTTATAACCTTGATGTGCAAAATACTCAAACAATAAAGATAGGTCAATGATATCAAGTGATAATGTGCATAAAAAGCAATATAAATTCCCAATAAATACTTGGAAACATTCCATGTCAAATAAACAAATGAAATGAAAATGAATTTTATTAAATGAAATAAGGAAGTCATAAAGTATGTAGAATATGATCCTATTTCTGCAAAAGAATACACATCAATGTGTGTATGTGTGTGTCATTAAATATAAGTTAGTGCATTATTACATACAGAGAAAAATCTGGAGAATAGGCAACAATAAATTAAAAGATGATACCTGTATTATGATGAGCAGAAGATGGAGGCAGAGGGAGAGATAGAATAATTTCAGTTTCTTAGTATACATTTCAATATTATTTAAAGCTTGTTAAAAAACAAAAAGTATTAACTGGTAATTTGAAAAAGTTATTGAGATAAAGTTTTGTAGAATAGGAAAACCTTCAAGCCAAGCCACAAAATGACAGTGCAAAGATCCATTTATTGATTTAGAAACATGTTCATATACTGTTGTGTGAAAATAACACATTAAAAAGATTTCTTTGATAATAATTCAATGTTTGTGGGTTGATGGGAGGGAGAGGATATTTTCATTTTATAAATTTGCATTTCCGTAGTGTTTTAAATATGGAGCATTTATTGTATAAAATGCTAAAAACTTATAATAATTATGATCTGGTTATAAATATCATGCTCATATATTCACTGCTTTGGAAACATGTTCATAGCATACTGTTTTATGAGTAAAAGAAGCAGATCATAACGATTTATTTGACACTGTTTCTCTGTATGTGTGTATTTCTATGTCTCAAACTTCATACCAATTACTCACATACCAACTCATGCAGCTTTCCATTTAGCTCACATGGGATGGGACTTCTAGCTTTAGGGCTTGAAAATCCCAGGATGGGCACAAATATAGAGGGATCACCGCCAGTATGTGGAAAGTTCCAGAAAGCTTTGGCCTATACGATGGAATTCATTCACCCCCCCTCAATCCCTCTTCCATTACCTCACCCTTTGCCAAGCCCCTTAGGGGGCTGGTGATTCTGATGCATATCATCAGGTGGCATCTTTCTCCATTTTCTATGGATTATTTTTTTCCCAAAAAAAGGCATAATTTTTAGAAATAGAAACAAAATACTTTCTGAAAAGTAGATAACTAAATAAGTACAGGAACTTTCCTGGTAGTCCAGTGGTTAAGAATCTGCCTTCCAATGCGAGGGACGTGGGTTCGATCTCTGGTCAGGGGAACTAAGATCCCACATGCCACAGAGCAACTAAACCCACACGCTGCTGCTAGAGAGAAGCCCGCAACGAAGAGCTCATGCACCACAATGAAGACCCAGCGCAGCCAAAATTAAAAAAAAAAAAAAAGTACAGTGTAGTTCCAACCCTCTTTGTAAAATTCATATGTATTTAAAAGACTGAGAGGATGTATACTTAGTTTTGTTTCCTACATCTACATCTCTTTTATTTATTAATGTGTATAGTCTACTATGTACCAGGCACTGTCAGTCCAATTCCACATTTGCATCCCACACCTTCCCTCTCTTGATCTCTAGACCTGCATAACTGGAAATGCTCACAGGGAGAAAGATGGATGTTAGTGCCTACCCAAAACAGACTCCATTCCAAGCAAGTGTAGTCCAAGCTTCACTCTGAGTCCTGGAAAAACCAACATCTAAACAGGAAATGATGCCGTTGAGTGGGGAAAGTTTGCCACCTTGGGAAACTGAGGCATTTTATAATCCTCATGTCTGTTCTTTTGCATACTACTAAGGGGCTTCTACCTTCTGACAGGATCTCACTCTCAGATACAGAGTAAAGGATGCAGTGACCCTTATGTGATTTCAGTGTTGATTCTCCTCATGGGTTTTACTTTCTCTTTACTCCTTGTTTAGGTCTGGAGGTAGATTTCAGAACTGGTTTTGTGTCTGTATTATCCCTAAGGGATGGTCCCTTCCATTTAGTCATCTGAGAGGTTCATGTGAGGTGACATGGAGTTTCTGCTTCAAGTAAGATCTCTACCAGTAAGCAGGCCTGGTCCAAGTTCCACAGGAGACAGAAAAGAGTAGAGACCAAGTTCTCAAATACAAGCACAGGACTTGGACGCTGGTCTAAACATCTAAGTCTCCTGATTTAGTGGAACAGTTTTTGTAGACTTCTCACATGATGGACACCTCCCCTCAGCATTCCTCTTATACCCAACACCCCAATATGATCCAAATTCTCTTCTCTATCTCCTGCCTATTAAACTACACTGTCAGAGGAATTCTCCTATGACCTGGTAGTGGAGAAAACTTGTTTAACTATGACGTACATTCCGGAAGTAATAAGGGGAAAGAGTGATACGCAAATTTTTTTTCATTAAAAATTGAATGGTTAAAGAAAAACATAAGTAAAGTAAAACAAAAAATTAAAAATTGGGAAAAATACTTAGAATTTAGGTAACAGTTATATCCCTAATATGTAGACGTCTTATGAAAAAGTGGATGCAAAAAACAACATAAGAGAAAAAAAGGGGCAATAGATACAAGCAGGTATTTCACCAAAAAGATGTAGATGCAAGAGTAAAAAAAAAAGTCTTTAAACACAAGAAAAATGCTCAACCTAACTCATGATAAGCAATGCAAAGAAAAATAACTATAATGAGATACCTCTTCTTACCAATTAGATAGTCTGTGAAGAAACAGACATTCTCATATATTGCTGGTGGTAATGTAAAATAACACTGCCCTATAGAGGAGATTTGATACTATCTAGTAAAATTACATAGGTATTCAGTCTTGGAACAAGTAATCTCTCTTTTGAGAATTTATCCCCCCCAAACAATGCAAAAATACAAAAAGTCATAATAAGCACAAGGCCATTCCTCGCAGAACAGTCCATAACAACAGAAGATTATCAACAAGACAAATGTCCACCAACAGGGGGCTGGTTGAGTAATCTAAAGTACATCTACATCAGAGAGTACTCTGCAGCCATAAAAAGCAATGAAGATTCCCTCTCTAGACTGTTAAGGAGTGATCACCAGGATATAATGTTACATGAAGAAAGCAAGGTGCAGAAAAAATGTATAGAGCTGCTGCTGTCTAATATGGTAGCCACTAGCCACAAACAGCTATATAAATTTAATTTTAAAAAATAAATGAAACTAAGAATCCAGTGATCGTACTGGCCACATTTTAGGTGCTCAGCCACCACCTGTTGCTAGTGGCTATAGTGTTAGTGCAGATAAAGGACATTTTCACTTCTGCAGAAATTTCTATTGGACAGTGTTGGTGAAGAATGTGCCACCTTTTAAATCTGGATGTGGAAGGAAACTAATACACATATGTCATTTGCTTGCATATTTAAAGTATGGAAAGTTAAAACAAAAACAGACAAAATTACCTACAAGCAGATGGAGGAGCAGCCCATGATGCAAGGCAATGATGTGTATTCTCTTGCTTCATGCGCTGAAAAGTTCAAGAAACAATGACCAACCCAGTAGCAATGCTCAATTCTAGTCCCCAGGTAGAGTCGTCTGAAAACATGTCCCACTAAAAGGAATCAGGCTTCCTTTTAGGTCTGGGCAGGGACTGTACCAGGTGACTCTAGACCAAACTCTCATACCAGAAAGCATATCAAAAAGACTCAAGCCAACCTGAAGGGCACCCCCCCAGACAAAGAGAACAATTTGAACATCAAAAAGATTAATGACTACAATGGGTTAAACCACATCAAATATGTAAGCATCTGTGAGCTCACTACAGCACTTAAAACAAACAAACAAACAAACTCACTGCTCACCTTTGGTGGATCCCAGGGAAAGAACTCATTATTCTGAAAAGTGGAAATAATGCAAAAGAATTACACATACGTTCCTCCTACCTTCCTGTGTGTACCACACCTTAGTGTAACCTCATAGTTACTATATAGAAGAATTCCAGCTAATAAATGCAGAAGAAAGTATAGAATTAAAACATCACCTTTCTGCAACCTTTAAAAGCATATCTAGGCAATGATCTTCAGAGGCTGCAAAAAATATGTGATGAAAAGCAGATGCAAAATTTGAAAATGGATGGATCAGACTGACAACACCTAAGACCCAGTGATCAATCTCAACAACACAGAAGGAGAGACAACCACACAAGATGAGCCCCCAGGTATAACACAACAGGAAATACACCACCACATCTGAGGTACTCTTGCCAAAAACCTGAATCTGATCAAGCCTCTAAATCTACTTACCAATTTAGAGGAAATAGGAGGGGGCCAGTAGAACATAATAAATACATAAAAAACACAACAGGGATACAATCATCAAAATCCAGAAAGCAAACTCCACAGGACAAAAGTTATAGTTTCTTAAGCAAATAAACTGGAAGGTTAAAAAAAAAAAAGAGGGTAGACATTCTTTAGATAAAAAGAGATTTCAGAGAAACTAAAATTAAAGTCACATGAGCTACTATCACATGAGCTACTACCGCACACGCAGTAGAAGAACAAGAATGAAAAAGGTGGAAAATACCAAGTGTTGGCAAGGATGTGGAGCAAATGGAACTCTTATATCCTGCTGTGGGGGAATATAGATTGGAACAACTACTTTGAAAAACTCATTGGAAGTATTGACTGAACTGAACATACACATACCCTTTGACTCAGAAATGCTACTCTTAGGAACATACCCAAGAAATGAAAAAAAAAAAAGCCCATTCAAGAAAGTTTATAGCCTCATTATTCAATAAGACAAAAAAGTGGAAAATATCCAAATCTCCATAACAAAGATATTGTGAAATATCCACACAATGCATTTGTCTTCATAATTATTCCCTTTCTGTTTTTCTAAATACTCTAGTATATGACAAAATGACTCCTGAAGCATAATTTCCACACAAAGAGATATGACCCCGCTGAACCTTAACCACTGTGGGCTGAGATAGTTCAAAAAAGGTCTTTTTTCTTCTTCCTAAGTGCACTGGTTCAGAGTGTGGGTTCTAGAAACAGAGTCCTGCTACTAGTTCTGCCACTTACAAACTGTGTGAGTTTGAATAATTTTATTTCACCCTACAGTCACTCAATTGTCTCATCTGCAAAACCAGGATTATATGGTACAGTAAGTCCCCTACATACAAAACCTTCAAGTTGCGAACTTTCAAAAATGCAAATGTGCATTCGCATGTCCAGTCATGTAAGTTAGTTCACGTGTCTGGCGTACGTTGTCACGTGTGTGCATCCTCTACAAGTGGTTGTGCTTTTGTGTACTTTACTGTACAGTACTGTTGCTGTGAAAAATGAGGAGCTTACTAATGATGACTGGATGGAATTGGAGGCCCAGAGAAAGGACAAGGAGAGACAAGAGGAAGAAGAAGTAACTGAAGAACTAAAGAGATTCACGATGCAAGAAATGGCAAGAGGATTTTCTTTATTTGAGGAGGCACTGCTAGTCTTTGAGGAACAGGACCCAAATGTAGAATAGTACACGAAGGTTGCAGCAGCCATTCAGAATGAAATCCTGTACTAAAATGTCATCTATGACGAGAAAAAAGAGCTACTACCCAGCTATCACTGGATCATTTTTTTCAAGAGGGTAGATAGAATTGAATCCAGCAAGGAACCAAAACCTGTGCCATCAACGTCAGGCATGAGTGAAATTGCAGCTTGCCCTCCATCTCCTATTGAGGACGATCCTTCAGGTCTACCATTTCCCACCTCTCCCTCCTCCAGTCAGTAACTCTTCTTGCCTGTTCACTCAATGCCAGCCCCTGTATGCCAGCTGTTGTACTGTACTACTGTACTTTTCAAGGTACTGTAAGATTAAAATTTTAAAAAAAATTGTGCTTGTTTTTTTATGTATTATTTGTGTGAAGAGTATTATAAACCTATTACAGTACAGTACTACATAGCCAATTGTGTTAGCTGGGTACCTAGGCTAACTCTGTTGGACTTAACAAATTGGACTTATGAACATGATCTAGGAATGGAACTCATTCGTATGAAGGGGACTTACTGTACTGATCATAGAAGAAAAAAGTTTTTTAAAATATTGCCTTGTATTTTGGTTTTTATAAGGAAAAATGATCAAGAAGCACATTATTTTAAAAAATCAACTGCAGAGACATTGGAATACTGTACTCTCTGTGATCTTGGGAGAGTGAAAGTATCTCAGTGTCTCTGTTTCCTTTTCTGTAAAATGGCAAAAACAATCATCTGTACCTCAGGGGTTGTTGTTTTGAGAATTAATACATGAAAACTCTTAGAACAGTACTAGACACACAATAACAACTCAATAAATGCTAGATGATTTTTAGAAATACAAGTTTTTTATCATTTTGATAGACTGAGTTTGCATGTGTCTTTAATAAAGCTTAATGATCTAACAACTGAATCCTATTCATCAATTGATGCATATTTAAATCACTAAATTTCACTATAACCACTGTTGAATGACCTCGTTGTTTGGAGAACGTCTCAAAAGCACTTGGAACAACTAATCTCAGGAAACACACCACCATTTCTGCACATGGCCAAACATAAAGCTGAGGCTCCATGCAGGATACTGCCTTATCCTCACATACCCCCCATGCACACACACTGCAGGTCCCTCCTGCCCTACCTCCAACAGGCCCTGTCCAGGACACCCATCCTCTGCACACCACTTCAGCTCAGGGCCGATCCACCCTCGTCTCTCCCCTGGACCCTGCAAATTCTCCTAATGGTTATCCCCATAGCTATCCTGTCCCTCTCCAGTCCATTCCCCACACAGTGGCCAGAGTCACCTTGTGAGCACGTGAATCAGAGCATGTCACTCCCACCGTCTAACCCTCCACCCTCAGAATAAACTCCAAACTCCTTACACAGCCCACACCATGTGGCTCCTGTCTGCCCTTGACCTCATCTCCTACCATCTGCACTTTGTCTGCCAAGCAACTGCCACTTGAGCTTGTCCTTTGCTCCTGGAACAACTGGTGTGACTCACACCACAGGGTGAATGACCCAAAGGCCTGCCTTGGTTTCCTCTTGTCATTCAGGGTTCAACTCAAATGTCACTTCCTGATAAAGAGATTCACTGACAACTACTGGATAATAATCTATTGTATAATAATCCCTGTCCCAGTCATTTTCTATTCTATTTATGTGTTTATTTTCTTCAAAGTGCAAATCCCATATGAAATTGCCGTGTTTATTGATTTACCTCCTTATTGCCAGTTTTCCCAAACTAGAATGAAAGTTCCAGGGATCCTGCCCGTCTTGTTCTCTGTGCTGTGTCCCCAGTGCCTCTCATACACATCACTGAATAAATATTACTTAAATCAAGGAATTGTTAACCTATTTAACACAAAGGAGCAGGCACAGATTTAAAGCTGAGTGTCAGGAACAAATGACAACAAAATTATACATCAAAGGACTCAAAATTTTAAGAAGATATTGTTGCAAATCTATAGCAGTATTTTTCAAACTTGGGTGAGTGCCATAATGAACTGAAGAAATTATTCAAAAGTAGATACCTACCACCCCACCTCCCTGGTTTGGGCTCAGCAACCTAGGGTGAGCCCAGGTATCTGCAATTTTAACAAGCACCACCTGACAATTTTGATGAGGTGGTCCACGGACCACACTTGGAAAAATCCTGAGCTAAACAGCTGACATTTGTGTAGCATTAATCTGATGCCTACCATGCATCTGGAACCATGCACCAGAGTTCTATGATATCTGTGGCGTGTCTGTTAATATTATTACTTGAAAGTGCACTGGTCCTTCCCTCCCACCTACAATCACAGATTGCTTTCCTACATGGGCTCATACCTAAACTCCACAATACTCCTGGGTGGTCGGAAGCATTGGGTACTGTTATCCTGTTGTATAAAAGACAATGGAGGGAAGGGTGGTGACTTACCTAAAATACCCCAGTGATGGGGCCTGATCTCTTCACTCTTGCTCCAGGAACTTGCCTAGCAGATTCAACATCACACTTGGTTCTTCTCTACTGGATCCTGTTTCTGTGGCTCAGAGTCCATACCTTCTCTGATGTTCCACTGTAAGGAAGAGTAAGAGGATAAGACAGCAGATGGAATAGAGAGGAATGTGAAAGGATGGGCAAACACGTGAAATGCAGGGGAAGGGGTTGAGGATGTGCTTGTCTGTCCCCACTCAGTTCACTGCAAGTTGTGCAATGATACTTTTCCTCTTCCCCAGCTCCATCACACAGCCCCCTCCACACACAGCAGTGACACTGAGGCTCTCACATCATGGACATGTGCGCTTATTCCTGCTTGTTTAACATGTCCAACTATTCTCTCTAGAGGTCATGCTATTATGGTAATGTCAGAGGCATCAAATTGACAGAATGAAGGAGGTAATGTTGAAATGGAGAAATACAATTTGGTGAGGGCCTACTAGATGCCATACACTGTTGGTTGTAATTTTTGGACTTTTCCTCTTCAAATCCTCAAAGCAATTCTCTGAAGTGGGTATCATTATTTCCTTTCTACAGACAGGGAGATCGTCAGGATCTGAGAGCAAAGTACATGATCAAAAAGTTCTAGGGAGGTGTCAACGGACATAGAAGCCAACCAGAAGGGACTAACACTGGCCAATTCTGTGACAATTTGAGCATCAAAATATATAATGATAGTAACAAATGTAAAAAAGGTAACCCTTTGAGCAAAGTAGGAATCTGTGAGTTATACAGATAGAAATACATGAATAAATACATAAATAAGGGGGAGGGAAAAGCTCTACCGTGCACTTAAGTGCCAACTAATAAATCTGGAAGGAATGAGGGAATCAGAAAAGCAACACTTGACAACTATCATAGTAACAGATGACTCAGCCAAGAATCAAAAATGCATGATCTGTCTGCACTAAATCCCACAGCAGTCACTGAGCCACCATGGTAACCAAGCTGGCCAAGGAAAGCTGCCAAAAAGAAACAATAACCCAATTTGGTTCCTAATATGTGCTAGGAACTGAATAGGACAGACACACGCGCACACACATCCATACACACACGCACGTGCTCTCTCCCTCTCTCTCACTACCCAAGACCTTGCCTTATCCTCCCTCGCCCCTGTTTTTAAAAGGCAAATAGCTCCAGGACACCCCTGGAGCAAGACACCACACTCACTGGGGCCGGGAGGCACCCCAAGGGCACATCTCTCTGCCTCACCAGACAGCCGGGACACCGATTCCCAAAGCAGGAAAGACACGACTTGGATCCCTTTGTCTCCCCACACCCCAGGGCTGTTCAGCCCTCACCGCCGGGACCCACACCCTCAGCTGAGTCTCAAACACCTGAAGGCGGGACCTCCTCTTCTCGTCAGGCCACGTCTGTCTCTGTAGAAAAGTCGTCACGGTCGCCATATTGACGTCAGGTTTCTATGGCAACTGAGATACGCCGGCTAGTCACCCACACCGGAAATGCCGCTGCACACTCCTCCACCCCCAGGCTTCTCGCTTGAAAGCAAAACACCTTTGCTCTTTAGGCTACCACATGAGAAAGCGTAATAATTAGAAGAATTAGACTGGGATACAGACAGGTGGCGGAACTCTGCCTAGTTTGGTGGAACAGAGAATGTCCCTGCTGTCAGGAGGTTTGTTTGCTCTAAAGAGACAGTAGGGGAGTATTCTCAGTACACAGAGACCCAGGGAGGTATCCTAGGGTTCTTGGAGATGAGCTAGCCCTCAGAGGGTGAACATGTAAAATCACAGGCCATGCTAAGCAGAGAGTTAATGTGGCAGAAAACTAACAGACTGTCTATAATTATGTGACTGGATGATGTAGGAACACCAAAAGATGGTTTGATGATCTTCCCTTACCACAAATACCTCAGAAAAGTCATCCTGCAAAACAGAAGTGGTCCCAAAACTTCATTCTACACATTCTACACATTTTACGTCTTGATGCTACATTTCCAGGTGGTCTTTATGGCAGTTATACTGTTTGGTTTAGGTAAAAGTCATTTTTTCTCTGGGAGAGAGGAGAAAGGTGGGTCGAGATTAACATTTGTTGAAGTCCTACTGTATGTTATACACTCTGTACAGGGTTTTTCATTTGCACCTCACAACAGTTCTGTAAGAAAGACATCATGGGTCTCCTTTACAGATGACCAAGGGCAGGCTTACAGAGGCTAAGCAAGTATTCCAGCATCACACATGAAGTTAGGGGCAAAAATGGGGGTTCAACTTTTGCCCACATCACAATATACCTTGCATTCATAACAGAAGCAGCATCACCTCCAAGGAACTGAAAATTGATTCTTAGGGGTGAAGAGATCTTAGATAGTACTATGTTGTGTTGCCCCCAGAAAGATCAAGGTACATAAACAGATATACACCACATCTCTGGTATTAAAATTTTCACATTCTGTGGATGGGGCAATGATTAGGGAAAAAGTGTCTAAAAAACCTCCATAAAGTGGATGATAATGAAAAAAAGTTGAGGAACATTCATATATTCAGTGATCTAGCATGTAGATGATGGGCCACCAGGGCTTAAGGACTGGTCATTTTACACTCCCTCATCGATGCTCACTCTTCAACAGCCAATCTTGGTGGTGGTGGTGGTGGTGATGATGATGATGATAATGAAGAAAATGAAATCCTGTTCCTGGGGTCAAAAGACCTGGGTATGGAGACCGTGTGAACTGACTGGTTTTTAAGATGGCAGACAGGGGCTCAGTCAGAAGAGTAGGTGTTTCTTCTGGGAAAGATGATCTGGAGAGTAGGATATTAATGTTTTTAAACTAACGTAAGCAAGTGGAGCTCTAAGCTGTGTCTCCTTTAATTTTAACATTTATTCAAGTTACACGTTATTAAATCCATCATTCAGGTCAGACCATAGTAAGTTTGGAGATGGTTAAGTAAATCAGGGAAATTTCTCTGCAAATGCCTGCTCAGTAGTTAAAGCTGGAATTATTCTAGAGCTTTTCCCATTGTATCTGGGCAATTGATGCTATCCAATATACTGCTATTTTTATAGTGAATTGTATTATATTTTTAATTAAAATAGTATTGTAATTAAAAACTTTTGTATGGCAAAATAATCAGCAAAGCTTGTCTGAAAAGGCTAGAGTAAATATTTTCAAATTATATGAGGGTAATTCTTTTTTAAATTTATTTTTATTGAAGTATAGTTGAATTACAATGTTGTGATAATAGGCTAATTCTTGTGATATATAACAGATGGGCAAATGAAGTGGTAGGCAACCTCCAAGAAGACACTCAATGATCCACACCTCTGTATCCATGCTCTTTTGTAATCACCTTTCCTTGAATGTGGGCTGAGGTTAGTTGCTTCTAGGGAATAGAATATTTGTGAAGTGATGGGATGTTACTTCTGAGATTAGTTACAAAGAGGCTGTGGCTTCATTTGAAGTACACTCTTATGCTCACCCTGAGGAAAGCCAGCCACCATGCTGTGTGTTGCCCACATGTCAAGGAACCGATGTCTCTGGCCAGCAACCAGTGAGGCCCTGAGGCCTGGCAAAAGACAAAAGTGTGAGCTTAGAAGTGGGTCCTCACCCAATTGACCCTTAAGATGACTGTAACCCCAGCCTATACTTTAATTGAATCCTTGTGAGAGACTCTGGGCCAGAAGCATCCAGCTAAGCCACATCCAGATTCCTGACCCCCCAAAATGGTGAATTAATACATGTTTGTTACTTCAAACTGCTTTTATCTTGGAGTATGTTATTATGCATCAATAGATAACTAATACATATATAATCACAGAATACATGTAAAGAGCAATATACATGTTCAACAAACATTTGAAAACAGTTTATCTAATGAAGTACAAATGAAAACTAGAGATATACTATTTTAGATGAAAAAAGGCATGTTGAAGAACTAGGGATAATGTGATTCTAATGTTGAAGAAAAGGTATGTGTATTTTGTGTGTCTGTGACTATATGATAATAATTCACCTACAAAGAAACATATCTGGTGAACACACAACAACCTATTGATATTGAACACCCTTGGCTCAGAGCAGAGAGTTAGGCAAGAGTGAGATTCAGGGTGATTTCATTTTATGAATATAAAATATATATTTATACATATAAATATGCAAATTTATACATAATATGTAAACAAACATATACATTTAATATTTAGAATATAATTCTATATTGCTTGAAATACAAATAGGACACAGTATGAAGACAAAAATTTAAAAACAGAAGTGACATTTAAAGAGATTAAGAGATAATTTACTAATGATTTTATTGTTTTGGAAATATATGGTATGTTTGAGTGTACATCAGCATGTTTTTATTCCTGATACTTGATACTATCTGTGTGATTCTATGTCTCAAACACTATCACCCTAAATATTCATGGGCTGTAGCCATTATGATTTGGGTCAAATTCACAATGTGTCACTTTCTAAATGTGCAAGCTTAGAAAAAGTACTTAACCTCCCTGTCTCTCAGTTTCTTCATCTGTAAAATGAGGATGAATAACCTCACAGTGTAGATGTGAGAATTAAATGTCGTTACTTGATCGAAAGAAAATGTTAGCTAATTTTAATACTTTCATTTTTTATGAGGATCAATCTTTTTGCAAGCACCAAAACCTATAATGTAAATGGCAGATTATTGACATTGAATGACATTTAGTATATATTAGTAGTGAATAAAGGCAGGTTACAATACTACAGGAAGGAAAACATCTTAGATTTTAAAAATATCATGACTGTATTTGCAGAGGCAAAACAACAGAAATGGTAAATATCTGGGTAAATATAATAGACTATTCATCTCTTCTTGAGTTCATTAAAATTTTTAATTGTTGAAAGCAAAAAATATAATAATATTTTCTGATGACATATCAGTGAATGTAAGTAAAATACATTAGAGAACCATAACCTTAAGAGCGGAGGGCAAAGGGATCTACAAGATGGTAAGGTTACTACATATCATTTGAAGTGGTAAAATATTGATTTTAAACAGACTTTGAAAAGTTGAATAGGGAGTTTTATAGCAACCACTAAAAATGGCTATACAGGGGCTTCCCTGGTGGCGCAGTGGTTGAGAGTCCGCCTGCCAATGCAGGGGACGCGGGTTCGTGCCCCAGTCCAGGAAGATCCCACATGCCACGGAGCGGCTAGGCCCGTGAGCCATGGCCACTGAGCCTGCGCGTCCAGAGCCTGTGCTCCATAACGGGACAGGCCACAACAGTGAGAGGCCCGTGTACCGCAAAAAAAAAAAAAAAAAAAATGGCTATATAAAACCAAAAATATTATACAAAGAGACATTGTCAAAATCAAAATAGAAAAATTAAAACGAAGTATCAAGTAATGTTCACATAAGCCAAAAGAAAGCAAAGAATGCAAAGAAGAGGAAGCAGAGGAATGAAAACCAGAGGGAACAGACAGAAAAGGAATAATAAAGTGGTAGACTGAAATTCAAATATTTTAACAATTACTGTACATGGTCTAAACACACCAATTAAATGACAGAGATTGTCTAGATGTTGTATCAATTTTAGAGGAAGGAGTTTTGAAGTCTGAATAAATTGTGGATTTTTTTTACTTCAGTCCTATCTGAAACGTAGATATATGTTTATATGTCTATAATTTGCAGCTCTGCTGTTCAATGAATATACATTTAGGATTGCTATATCTTGTTGGTGGATTGACCCCTTTATCATTATGTAATATCCCTCTGTGTGTCTGGTAATTTTCTTTGCTCTGAAGTCTACCTTATCTGATGCAAATATATCCACTCCTGCTTTCTATCAATAAAATTTGACTGTTGTTACCGTTTTACATCCTTTCACTTTCAAACAACCTATATCACTGTATTTGAAGTGAGTTACTTATAGGCAGCATTGAGTTGTGTCACATTCTTTTCTTTCATCCACTCTGCCAATATCTGTTTGTAATTGGTATATTTAAATGATTTACATTTAATATAATTATGGATATGTAATGGATTGTCTGTAATTTTATTTTTTGTTTTGTTTGCTCCCTCTCTTTTTTGTTTCTCTGTTTTCTTTTCCCTGCTTTCCTATAGGTTACTTGAACAAATTTTAGAATTCCAATTTTATTTATTTATTGTTTTTTTTTTGTTTTGTTTTTTGTTTTTTTTGCGGTACGCGGGCCTCTCACTGTTTGTGGCCTCTTCCGTTGCAGAGCACAGGCTCCGGATTCGCAGGTCCAGCGGCCATGGCTCACGGGCCCAGCCGCTCCGCGGCATGTGGGATCTTCCTGGACCGGGGCACAAACCCGTGTCCCCTGCATTGGCAGGCGGACTCTCAACCACTGTGCCACCAGGGAAGCCCCTATTTATTGTTTTTTTGAGTATATCTCTCTGTATAGAATTTTTTGCTAGAGGTATATTATCACTGTCTGTTGTTGTTAACATTTCACTACTTCTACTGGGTGTTAATGCTTTCAAATACCTTTTGAAAGCATCTATAGACGTGGGCATTTTTCTCCTTGACTCTATTATTACACTAGATTATATTAATGGATTTCCTGATATTGAAACAGCCTTCTGTTCTTAGAATAAGCTACACATGTTATGATCTACTTTTTAATGTGCCGTTGGATTGAGTTTGCTAATATTTTACTTAAGAATATTCCTTCATATACATGTAGGAAACTGTTCTATAATTCTCACTTGTGATGCAATCTTTATTAGGTTTGGAATCAATTATATACTTGCTTCATCATAAGAATTTAGAAGTGTTTCTTCTTTTCCATACCCCCAGAATAGTGTGAGTAGCATTGAGATTATCTTACCTTTAAATGTTTGGTAGAAAACAAACCCAAAAAAGAAATAAACAAACAAAAAGGTTTGGTAGAATTCTCCCACTGAAGCATCTGAGCCTGCGACATTTTCAGGGGAGAAATTTAACCAATTTCTCTATTTCTTCAATTTGTCTGTTTGAACTTTTTGTCTCCACTGGGGTAAATTTTTATAAGTTGCATTTTTCTAGAAACATCTATTTCATCTGTGTTTTCAAATATATTTAAATAGAGTTGTGTAAATTATTCACTTAAGAATCTTGAAATTTTTCTTTGATTAGATGACTATTTCTCAGGAATTCCCTGACCGTCCAGTGGTTAGGACTTGGTGCTTTCACTGCTGAGGACCCAGGTTCACTCCCTGGTCTGAGAACTAAGATCCTGCAAGCCACTTGGCATGGTCAAAAATAAATAAATAAATAAAATAAATAAAATAAAAATAGATAAAACTGAATGACTATTTCTCCTTTGACATTTTACATGTTGTATATGTTCATTTCCCTCTATTTTCTTGATTAATTTACCTAGGGATTTGTTCATTTTCTTGACCTAAGTTCTGCTGTAGTTTCTTCTAACTCATTCATTTCTACTTTTACCTTTAATGATTCTTTCCTTCTGCATTTTAAAACTTATATTGTGGTTCTTTATCAGGCTTTTGAAATGAATATTAATTTATTTTAATTTTTATTGTTATAGTTATTTAATTCTATAAAAATTCCCTCTGACAACTGCTCTAGCTGTAGATTCTGATATGTTGTATTTTCATTATCATTTATGTAATCAAATTGTGCAAAATTAATCTATTTCCACTTTGTCCCAAATTTGTCTAGGAGCCTCAGATACAGTCAATTTGCATAAATATTCCATGTTTATCTGAATTGTAGTTTTGTTCTCTATTAGCAGGCATCAGAGTTCAATACATAAGATCTACCCTTTGGATTATGTTCTTTAGAGCTTCTCTATACTTAACTGAAATTTTTGTCCACTTGAATATTCTTTGATTGAGGCAAGTTATAGTAGAAGTATATATTATTGGTGTTTTTTTCTATTTCTCCTTACACCTCCTGTGGTGTTTATTTTATGAATATTTTTGTTACGTGTCTGTGGACATAAATATTAATAACACATCTTCCTTGTGAATTTTAGTGTTTACAGTTATCAAGTGTGTTTTTAAAAATCTCTTTTAATCAATTTTGATCTCAATTCTTACTCCTTAAACACCAAGATTATAACCTTTTCTTTCTTTTTATTTATAACTGCCTGGTATATATTTTCTTATTTTAGAATTTTAACCTCTCTGACTGTCTTTGTTTTAGGTATATCAATTGAAAAAGCATTGTGTTGGATTTTGCTTTGATAGGCAATATGCAAAACTTTTTAATAGATGAGTTAAACTCATTTACAAGTATTTGATATGACCAAGGTGTTTGGTCATTTGGGCTCAGTTTTGTCATATGAATAATACATACATAGAAATGATATATATTTGTGTATATATACACAATGAATAGAGAGATTGGCAAATGATATCAGCAGATAATTCACATAAAAAAGCAATATACAGACTGATAAAACTTTCTAAAATGTATCAAATTACAGCAGCTAAAGAAATTCAAGTTAATATCCTAGGCTATCATGATGAGTGAAAAAGGCATGATGCTGAAAATTATGTATGTGATCTTAATCTTGCAAATGATGTATGTATATTCATTGTTATATGCATGCATAAACACTATAATGAGAGAAAATGCCAGACAATATACATTTTTTAAAAATTAATGAGTGGTAGTGTTACTGATTAGTTACATATTTATCTCTGTACTTTACTATGTTTTCCACTTTTTCTAAATTTGTATGGATCATTTTAAAAATGAAAATTAAAGCTCATAGAAACATTACCTGTTATTAAATATTTCAGATATTCAAAAAGTTACAGAAAAGAATAAAACAGACTTCTATGTACTCAACTTAAGAAATAAAACATTACATATGCAGTTGAAACTCACTTTGAATTATTTTATGGTTACATTAGTCTCCTTCTTCCTCAGAGGTAACTACTATAAAGAATTTGAGTTTTCATTCTTAGGAACTTATAGTTTTATTACATATGCATATATTCCTAAGTGAAATATGGTACTGTTTTGTTGCATGTGTTTATCTGTGGATGCTTGGATGAATGATAGAAAGGAGGAAGAAATAAAAAAAGGAGAACAAATACACATAACAGCTTGACAGTATGACCTGTATATGTGCCTTCCTTGCAATGTGTATTCTCTTTCAGAACTTCTAAAATGGACACACTCATTATGTTTTCAGTTTAATATGCTGAAGGAGGCACTAACAGAATCTGCACATACTATTTGCAAGCACTTTTTTCCTGATGTGTTCAAAGTCTAAGAGTTTCCCTGGTACCAGCTATTCTAAAACAATGTTCAGTGTATTCTGAACATGAAACATCTTCATATTTGTGTAGGCCTAATTTTCTGTCTTTTATTCATGCTGTTATTCCTTTAAGCCTGTATATCCAGAACTTAATCTGGGCCATCCTGGTGAAAAAAGACAGTGATCACAAAAGATTAGTTTTCTGGTGTCCTGACTAACACCCATAACCTTAGGTTGGTATAAAGAAGCATTCCATTTTGAACTTGAGCTGATTTTGTATTACAAGTGCTGGTCATGTGTATATAGTTGCCTCTTTGTTTCCACGGGTTTCACATCTGCAGATTCAACCAACTATGGGTGGAAAATAATTTAAAAAAATATTCCAGAAAGTTCCAAAAAGCAAAGCTTGAATTTGTCACAAACTGACAACTATGTACATAGCATTTACATTGAGTTAGATATTATAAGTAATCTAGATTTGATTTAAAGTATACGGGAGGTGAATAGCCAAATCAATCTTGAGAAAGAAAATGGAGCTGGAGGAATCAGGCTCCCTGACTTCAGACTATACTACAAAGCTACAGTAAACAAGAAAGTATGGTACTGGCACAAAAAGAGAAATATAGACCAATGGAACAGGATACAGAGCCCAGAGACAAACTCACACACATATGGTCACCTTATTTTTGATAAAGGAGGCAAGAATATACAATGGAGAAAAGACAGCCTCTCCAATAAGTGATGCTGGGAAAACTGGACAGCTACATGTAAAAGAATGAAATTAGAACATTCCCTAACACCATACACAAAAAATAAACTCAAAATGGATTAAAGACCTGAGTGTAAGGCCAGACACAATAAAACTCTTAGAGGAAAACACAGGCAGAGCGCTCTTTGATATAAATTGCAGCAGGATCTTTTTGACCCACCTCCTAGAGTAATGAAAATAAAAACAAAAATAAACAAATGGGACCTGATTAAAAGCTTTTGCACAGCAAAGGAAGCCATAAACAAGATGAAAAGACAACCCTCAGCATGGGAGAAATTATTTGCAAACGAAGCAACTGACAAAATATTAATCTCCAAATTATACAAATATCTCATGAAGCTCAATATCAAAAAAAGCAAACAACCCAATCAAAAAATGGGTGGAAGACCTAAACAGACATTTCTCCAAAGAAGACGTACAGATCTCCAATAAACACATGAAAAGATGCTCAGCATCACTAATTATGAGAGAAATGCAAATCAAAACTACAGTGAGATATTGCCTCACATCAGTCAGTATGGCCATCAAAAAATCTACAAACAATAAATGCTGGAGAGGGTGTGGAGGAAAGGGAGCCCTCAAGCGTTGTTAGTGGGAATGTAAGTTGATACAGCCACTATGGAAAACAGTATGGAAATTCCTTAAAAAGCTAAAAATAGAACTACCATATGACCCAGCAATCTCACTACTGGGCATATACCCAGAGAAAACCATAATTCAAAAAGGCACATGCACCCTAATGTTCATTGCAGCACTGTTTACAATAGCCAGGACATGGAAGCAACCTAAATGTCCATCAAGAGAGGAATGGATAAAGAAGATGTGGTACATATATACAGCCATAAAAATGAATGAAATTGGGTAATATGTAGAGACATGGATGGACCTAGAGATTGTCATACAGAGTGAAGTAAGTCAGCAAGAGAAAAACAAATATCGTATATTAGCACATATATGTGGAATCTGAAAAAATTGACATAGACAATCTTATTTACAAAGCAGAAATAGAGACACATACAACAAACGTATGGATACCAAGAAAAAGGGGGGTGGTAGGATGAATTGCGAGATTGGGATCGACATATATACACTATTGGTACTATGTATAGAATAGATAACTAATGAGAACCTACTGTATAACACAGGGAACTCTACTCAGTGCTCTGTGGTGACCTAAATGAGAAGGAAATCAAAAAAGAGGGGATATATGTATACATACAGATGATTCACTTTGCTGTACAGTATAAACTAACACAATATTGTAAAGCAGCTATACTCCAATAAATTGTTTTAAAAATCTACAAACAATAAATGCTGGAGAGGGTGTGGAGAAAAGGGAACCTTCTTGCACTGTTAGTGGGAGTGTAAATTGATACAGCCACTATGGAGAACAGTATAGTGGTTCCTTTAAAAACTAGAAATAAAACTACCATATGAACCAGCAGTCCCACTATTGGGCATATGCCCAGAGAAAAACATAATTCAAAAAGGCACATGAACCCCAATGTTTATTACAGCACTATTTACAATAGCCAGGACATGGACGCAACCTAAATGTCCATCAACAGAGAAATGGATAAAGAAGATGTGATACATATATACAATGGAATATTAGTGAGCCATAAAAGGAAGGAAATTGGGTCATTTGTAGAGATGTGGATGGACCTAGAAACTGTCATACAGTGTGAAGTAAGTCAGAAAGAGAAAAACAAAAATCGTATATTAAAGCATATATGTGGAATCTAAAAAAATGGTATAGATGATCTTATTTGCAAAACAGAAATAGAGATGCAGACATAGAGAACAAATGTTTGGACACCTAGGGGGGAATGGGGGTGGTGGTGGGATGAATTGGGAGATTGGGATTGACATATATACACTATTTGTACTATGAATAAAATAGATAACTAATGAGAACCTACTGTATAGCTCAGGGAACTCTACTCAGTGCTCTGTGATGACCTAAATTGGAAGGAAATCCAAAAAAGAGGGGATATATGTATACATACAGCTGATTCACTTTGCTGTGCAGTAGAAACTAACACAACATTGTAAAGCAACTATACTCCAATAAAAATTAATTTTAAAAAATTAAGCATATGTGAGGGAGGATGTGCATTGGTTATATGAAAATACTACACCATTTTATATATTTTATATAAGGGACTTGAGCATCCGTGGATTCTGCTGTCTGTGGGGCATCCTGGAACCAATCCCTTGTGAATAGCTAAGGACAACTGAAATTTTTTCTCCTTTTATTATTTTTAGTTGCACAGGGGAATATCAAAGGTGTTTTAATCTGCCTGTGTCGATTGCCCTGGGGTCCTAGGCTGAAAGAGACAGTGATTAAACTTTTACTCTGAAAGCCTCTCCCTTTTTAGAAGCTGTGGGTCTGTGTCATGGGTGATCTCATGCAGACCCTTTCCCTCCCCTTAGGCACTCACTACTTGGCTAACTGGGTGGTTAAATATGGTTTCAATTCAAGGGGCTTTATCTGGGAGAGAACAGAAAGAAGCATGTTGTGAAACTATTTACATCTCATGACTTTCACAAATATCCAGAGAATTGGAGACATTGTCTGACTGTGGAATATAGATTTATTTGAGAGACATGCTTGTGTTTGCTCTTCCCCTAAGCATCTTTAATTTCTATGAAACTGCCAAATGGGGATTGTCAGGTGGTAGCCTTGGCTTAGGGATGTTCCCAGTTATGACACTGAGGCACTTTCCTATGGAAAGGGCTAGGAAGTTTTTTATTTATCTTTTCACTTCCAAAACCAAGACACTTTCATTGTAGATAAAGATGGAAAATGCAAGAAAGAAAAACAATCATTAGAAACCCTTAAAACTCTACTAGTCTTCCATAAGCACTGTTATCGTTTGAACATACATATTGTTTTCAGAATTCTATTCAAATATAGCCACATATTTAATTATAACCATATTTAAGAGTAACAATGAGATGTTATCTTACAGTTTTGTAAACTGATTTATTTATAGACAAACATCATATTATGAATGTCAATCCATGCCAATCAATATAAATCCACATAATTAAAATGACAATAGAAGCACTAATGGTCATTTCAGGTATGAAAATAATGATGGCAATGGTTACTATTTATTGCTGACTTCCTCAGTGCCTGACACTGTTATAAGTGCTAAACCTATATTACTCATTTAATCCTCACCACAACCTATGAGGAGGAGCTATTGTTGCCCAACTTTAAACATAAGAAACTAAGAACAGGGGCTTCCCTGGTGGTGCAGTGGTTAAGAATCCACCTCCCAGTGCAGGGCACATGGGTTCGAGCCCTGGTCCGTGAAGATCCCACATGCCGTGGAGCAACTAAGTCTGTGCACCACAACTACTGAGCCTGCGCTCTAGAGCCTGCAAGCCACAACTACTGAGCCCGTGAGCCACCACTACTGAGCCTGTGTGCCACAACTACTGAAGCCCACATGCCTAGAGCCCATGCTTCAAAACAAGAGAAGCCACCGCAATGAGAAGCCCACGCACCACAAAGAAGAGTAGTCCCCACTCGCCGCAACTAGAGAAAGCCCATGCGCAGCAACGAAGACCCAACCCAGCAAAAAATAAATAAATAAAATAAATTTAAAAGAAAGAAACTAAGGGCAGGGCTAGCAGGTGGTAAGGGTAAGATATACTGTATGGCTCCTGAGCCCATACATCTAACCAGGATATGCTATTGCCTCTCCTATGACAAGGCCTTCAACCTTACTGCTATTCAGGGCAAAGTAAGATAAAAGAACCTGAGGTGCCATGTTTTTTTTTCCCAGTTAACTAGGCAGAAATTTAAAATATTGATAATAATCAGTGTGCTTTGGAGTTTTGGGGAAATGTGCCCTGGTATATTGCAAAAGTTCTCCCCCATTTTGTTTCCCTTCTTGTGCCTCAGGTGCATTCTGCATTCTAAAGCTGAGTGAGTTTCCTGTTGGTAGAACTGAAAATATTTGCTTCCATACCATTTAATTATTTTGTATTGCTGCAAGATCAATAAATGTGTACTATAGGTAAAAATATATAACATAGAAAGGAAATAAAATAACTTTACCCCAAAGCATACCATCTAAAGCATACCCACTGTATTCGTTTCCTAGGGCTGCCTTAAAATAGTACCACAAAGTAGGTGGCTTAAAAACAGAAGTTTATTGTCTCATGGTTCTGGAGGCTAAAAGTCCAAATCAAAGTATCAATGGGCCATGCTCTCTCTGAAACCTATAGGACTTCATCCTTGCCTCTTCCTAGTTCCCTGCAGTTTGAAAGCAATCTCTGATGTTTCTTGGCTTGTAGATGCACCACTCCCAATCCTCCATCTTCATGTGACATTCTCCCTCTGTCCCTTCATATTATCTTCTATCTGTGTGTGTCTCTGTGTCTAACTTTCCCCTTTTTATGAAGACACCAGTCATATCAGATTAGAGCCCACCCTAATAACCTCATTTTAACTTGATTACCTCTGTAAAGACCTTATTTCCAAACAAGGTCACATTCTGAGATAGTTGGAATTAAGACTTCAGCATACATTTTTCAGGGGATACTATTCAAGCCAGAGTAACCACTAATGTTTTCATCTGCATTGTATTCTTCTAGTAGTTTTCTTATGCAAGAATTTATATAGTTATGCATGTGTGCATGCATTTATAGAGTTATATACGAATATAAGATCACATTTACGTTTAGTTTTGTAACATGCTTATCTCACTAATAACATTCCTCAAAGTCAGTGACTGTGAATAAACATCAGTCTATACCATATGGATTGTAGGTATACTAATGCCTGATAAAGATAGAGAAAAATAATTAAAATGAGTAAAATTTTTATGTGTTGAGTGCTTTTCATGTATTGAGTCACTTAACGATCACATCACCATTATAAGGTAGATATGGTGTTAATCCTCATTTTATAGATGAAAAACTGAGGGACAGGGAAAATAAGGACTTGACCCAGGACTGAATATTTAGGGAGCAGGACAGCTTGGATTTGAACCCAGAACCTCATGTTCAGAGCCTGGGAAACTGTCAAAGATTTGTTAAGTGACAGGAGCAGTCTGCACAAACATTCATATTTTAGGAGGTCATTAAAAGTAGCACTAAGTATGTTAATATATTATGCAAAATATCTCAACCTAGTGACAAAAAGGTGTTTTGTGACCATTTTGAGAGCATGTGACAGAATCCATAGTGCAGTGGGATAATGAGTCAGTTGGAAGTGAAGAATGTTAACAGGGAATGCAGAAAATGTCTTTGAAGAGGGAGAGAGAGAGAGAGAGAGAGAGAGAGAGAGAGAGAGAGAGAGAGAGACATTGGAGGTGAAGCGAGAGAGATATCTTGTGGCTGAATGGGGATGAGGGGTCCAAAGAGAGTTTTTTTTTTTAATCTTCAATGCCTTGAAACTTGAGTAAGTTTAAAAGTTAATGTTAATGAGCCATCTCTTCTCAGATTTAATCCTTGAATTTTCCCATATATTCATTTCCCTCCTTACCCTCCTATTTCCTCTATAGATTTTATGAGATACCTCTAATGGAACACTATGGGTCTTAAGCTCAATATGCATTTAGTTATTAGTGAATAGAAAAACGAGTACTTGTGTATCAAAGAAGTGCTAGTCCCTTTGGGATTTTTGCCTCTCAGGGAGGCAACAGGTAGCTGGAATCCTGGTGGATGTAGCTGCTGGGTAATGCATGCTCTGAGGATGTCTGCACTGGTGACTGTGGGATGGGACCAGAGTTTTCCTATAAATGTATTAACATACAGAGCAGTCCAGGAACAGCTGTTAGGCAAACACCACAGCTTGCTGCCCTGGTGCCATCTCTCACTGAGCTCATCAGGTGAGTCAAAGGCAAGTCTGTCTTCCCAGCATGGGGAACTGGATTAGGATCTGCTCAGAGGCACAGTGTGGAACAGTTCTTATGAGTTTGTGAATCACCCTAGAAAGAAGAGAACATCTGTCCCCAAACCTTTGAACTTAAGACCAATCAGAGAGATATTTGCTCCCATCATCTGGATGCCTGCACTCTCATTATGAGAAAACAATGACAAATGATTTATAACTTCTAAACTGTTACCAATGGGGGAAAAAAGATGGTAACCAATTGTATTTTTCAAGATGGTATAGCATACAGTGCTAATTTTTCTTTAACTTAATATAATAGAAATTTATTCTTCTCTCATAAAACAGTCCAACTCTGGTGTTACTTGTCAGGTTTTTTTCATGGATGTCTTTCCTGCAAGGGAGTTACAGGGACCCAGGTTCTTCCATCCTATAGCCTTGCCAGTCCCTTGATACTCAGAGTTCTATGACAAATTCTCTGCTGACAGAGAGTGAGGACATGGAGTATTGCTTGGGAGGTTTTTAGAAGCCAGATGTAGGAGTGACAAATATCACTTCTGTACACATCCATTGGATAGAACTCCATTGTTCCGTGTTTCAGTTTGGGTTCCCCCCAAAGCAGAACTTGAGTGCTGATAGTTTATTTGAGAGGTGATCCCAGGGAGCAACAAAGAGTTAAGAGCCAGAATTGAGTCAAGAAAGAGTTAAAGCCAATATAATGGTGCATTGTCAACATTACTGTTGTAGGTAAGTAATGGGGACTAGGGTTAGCTGTGACCTCTGAGAAGCATACAATATGTCTCCCAGAATTGTCTGCTAAAAAGTTGGAGGGCTGGAAGGTTTATTTATCTCTCCATGTCTCCATGTTCTCTTGGTTAAGGATTGCTCTGGGGGTGAGGGAGGGCATTAATTCCCCTGCAATTCAAGGATGAGCTTCTGTGGGGGTTATGAGAGTTGCTTGAGTCGAATGAGAAGAATCTGATACAAGAAGGTGAATGAAAGTGGCCTGCTTGATTAGGACACTGCTGCTATCAGTGTGAGCTCACAGGCAACTGTCCACAATAGCTGTGGATGCATGCCAAGGAGATATGATAGGAGGCACCAAAACTTCTTGCTACACATGACCTTCACATAATTACAAGGGAATTTAAGTAATGTAGTATAGCTGTGTCCTGTAGAGGTAAAGAAAATCGGAAACAATCTAAATTTTCATAAAGAAGTAGAATATTTAAATAAATTATGAAGTGCGTTCATCAATGGAAAGTTCTCTGAAGTGTATTTTAAAGGGAAAAGAATGAATTGCTGAGCAAGTCAGATAATATTACCCAGATATCAGGAGTGAGATATGGACTTGGCAAGTCATAATTGTATGGATATCATGAACTAGTTGAAATTATCTATTAAGTAAGGAATAGATAGATAGGTAGAGAGATAGATAGATAGATAGACAGACAGACAGACAAAGGTTTTTGGATGCTTATTTCACCCCTTTTTGTTTTCTGTTTCAGGCAATGCTGAAGCGAATATCCTTTTGTCAGCCTATTCTTGTAGATGTGAGAAAATTTCCCTATATTACATGCTTACACATATATTCCCTGGGATTTTATTTCAATAATTCAAACTCTCTCAAAAAGTATATGAGAATTCTCATTTCTTCACTTCATTTCTATTCCTGGTGTCACCAGAATATTTAAACTCCTGTCTAATTGATAAGTGTGCTTCTATTTCTTTGATTTGTATTGAAATTGAGTCTCTCTCTCTCTCTCTCTCTCTCTCTCTCTCTCTCTCTCTCTCTCTCTCTCTCCACACACATACAGAGCCAATGTTAAAATTCTTCTTGTGTAAATTTTGGTCCATTTTTGGGGCTTCTTTCTATACTTAATTTTTGTCAGATGATAGGTGATAAAATTTACTTAGATGCTTTTATTTGCATTCCTTAAATTATTAGTAAGTTTGAACTTTTTCTTGTAGCTATTGACCAGCTACATTTTGTCATCTGTGCACTGTTTACAAATTTTGTCCATTTTGCTATTTTGTTATAGGGGCTGTTAAGGAATTATGGCTAATATCTTTCACTGATACATATATTTATTATATCAACAAATATTTATTGGGTGTTTATTATTTGCCAGACACTACAGCCAAAATTCATATCCCAGATCTTTCTTCTGAGATCTAGATGCTTATATTTATTGGAAATGACCACTTGAAGAAAGAAAAGTATTAGTATCCATCCATACATGCATGAATTATCAACAAGAACATACACATTTTGGGCTTCCCTGCTGGCGCAGTGGATAAGAATCTGCCTGCCAATGCAGGTGACTGGGGTTCAATCCCTGGTCCGGGAAGATCCTACATGCTGTGGAGCAACTAAACCCATGCACCACAACTACTGAGCATGTGCTCTAGAGCCCGTGAGCCACAGCTACTAAAGCCTGTGGGCCTAGAGCTCATGCTCTGCAACAAGAGAAGCTACCGCAGTGGGAAGGCCATGCACTGCAAAGAAGAGTAGCTCCCACTCGCCACAACTAGACAAAGCCTGCATGCAGTAACAAAGACCCAACGCAGCCACACACACCAAAAAAAGAACATACACATTTCAAAACACTTATCCCAAAGTACCGCATGACCACAAAATAAAAAGGATTCAGTGTGTTATTTGAGGAGAACTACTGGCTCAGAGTTAGTTTTTTTCTGTGATCACTATACCTATGGGAAGATGTTTAAAAATTGCCTATGTTTCTGAGTTTTCTTCTTCCCATTTGTAAAATGGGAATAATTTTATCTATATCAGACAATTAATGTGAGAAACAAAAAAGCAAAATATTTAAAGTGTCATACACAGCATACAGTTATTTGGTACTCAACAGACGTTAGTTCCCTTCCTTTCTCACATCCATCCTTCCTTTAAAGAAAACTCCTTTGACATAATCCAAATAGCATGATTACATGTTAATCATGTGGAAATGTTAATTAAGAAAATGTACAAGTTTCCATTAAGTATTAACTTAAGTGTCATTTCTATGTATGGATGTGATCTCTCTGATAATTTAGAAAAAAGAAAAACAATCACTGGGCCAGTTCCGTAGGGTTTGCAAAAGAAAATCATGCCATCCCATTTTATTTCATATATTTCCCCATCCTACTTTTTAATTCCATGTTATTTTCTCAAGAATAATTTGTGCAATGTGATCCATAAAGAAGAGGCTTTGCAGTGGAGCATTGCAATAGAACACTGGGGGCCAGGCACACCATAGGGTCTTGGGTAAGTAATCTCCCCTGTGCTGGTTGTTTTTTGGATAACATCCCAGATAGATGTAGGGGTTTATGAGATCCCATCTGGGAAAGCACATATGATAAAATGTCATATAACTAAATACACACACTCACACAGAAATGAGTGCATGTAAAATGGTGAAATCTGAAAAAGGTTGGTGGGTTATATCTGTTGACAAAAAAATTAATCAACAGTCAATCTAAGAAAGAAATGGAAAATTAATTCAAGCCAACCTGAGGATTACAACCCAGGAGACAGTCTTTCAGAAAGCACTGGGTACTGTTCCAAAGAGGTAAAAGGGAGACCAGTATATATGTGATTTTAGAGAAGAGGTATGTACAATCAAGCACACATCTTGGTAGAAGTTTACTGTTATTCGCAAGGGACAGATATCTTAGTTAATGGTTTTAGTGCTTTTCTAAGTATGAGAAGATGCAAGAAACTGGATTCATAAAATTTTTCTCCTGAAAATATCTAGCTATCTGAAGGCCAGTTCTGCCACTTTTCCCAGAGCACAGAGTGCCTCATTCCTGATCTCCACCCCGAACTCCTTTCAGGGTGTGTTGAAGGTCAGAGACTTGTAGAGCCTCATGGTAAGCAACCTTCTTTAGTTGGCACAGCTCCCTCATAGTCATAAATATGACCAAGGGTTGGGAGACATTTCATGACCATTTTGTCCCATGGTGTTAGAAATGCTCATTCCCAGGTCACTCCAGGATTTCGTTGACAGGCCACTCAATGTGCTATTACTGGACTAAGCCCTATTAACAGTAGCTAAAACTCTCTAGACCGCATGTCTTACTAGTTTGTTATGGTCCAGGAAAAGATTCCCTCTTGTTGCTTCTTCATGTATCTAGAGTTACACTATTACAATCATTACTCTCATATAGAATTACATATTTGGTCAATTGTTTCAAGTCTCCTAGTCTTCATTATTTTTATTGGAGGCTCAGTCACACATTTGGTAATGCAAGAAAAAAAATCATAAAATAGGCAGAATACAAATAATATACATAGTAACATTAGTAAGGTCATAAGTAAGTGTTTAAGCTAAGACCTTCCATTAAGTGGGGCACCCAGTATCTCCCCAGGTCATATGACCAGCCTATTCTTCACCAGTCACTATCTTTAAGGGAAGTGATATATTGGCATTGTACATAAAGTTCACCAAAGATGTTTGTATGTACAAGGTGAATGGTGGGTCATTGTGACCCCTTACATGATTAAGAAAGGAATGTTATCTTCTAAGGAGTTACATGGCTGGCATCAGAAAAAGAAAAATTGTCCTTTGTGGTTGAGCAGGTATTTCTGCTGTTGGGGAGGTGTGGTCAATGCATAACGCAGATGCACAATGCACACTAGAGGAGAGGGAGGGGGACCAAAGAAGTGGAGAAAAATTTTTATGTTTAAATTTTTCTTGTCTTACCTTAAACTATGAATTTTATTTCATCATATCAATGTCAGTTTTCTGTTTGTGATATTTTATTGTACCTACACAAGTTACCATTGAGGGAAAATGGGTAAGGGGCATAAGACATCTCTCTCTATTGTCTCTTACAAGTACCTGTAAATCTACAATTGTCTAAAAATAGGTTTTAAAAAGGCATGGTTTTTCTAATTTAGGAAACTAAGAAAACTCACCCCCAATTGAACACTTGCTATGTGCCAGGCAGTGGGGCTTGTGGCTTCACATGAACTACCTACTCTCTAGGATAAAAATACTTCCTGATCTGCCCTGAACAGAAGGGTTGCCTGTTGACCTGGCATCCCATATAGTTTAACATTTGTCCAAAAATCTTCATTGTTAAACAATGTATTATTATTGCTGATATTTACATTAAAGTGTTACTGAGTCCAAGCTCACACCACTTGCCACAAGTCAGGCCAATAAATCGAGAGACAAGGTGTTGGGGCAGGGAAAATCGACTTTATTCGGAAAGCCAGCAAACTGAGAAGATGGCAGACTAATGTCCTAAAGAACCATGTTAATTTGGGGTAGAATTCAAGCTTCTTTTATGTTAGCAAAAGGAGAAGCAGGAGGAGGTGAGGTCAGGTGGTGAGGAATAGCCTTAAGCAGCTGTGCATGGGTGGTGGTCTGAGGGAGGTTATGAAACTTCTTTGTTCTTGGTTGGTTGACTCACATTGAAGTTAATCAGGTCTGGTCAAGAAGTTCCTGCAGAACTAGATAAGACAAACGTTAATTTTTCTTGTTCTTGTTTCTTATCACCTTGGGGGGAGGTAGAGTTTTTTCAAAAGGGAGCTATCACCTACACCCCAAGTTGCAGGCAAAATTCCTTCAATGATTAATGTGGTTATGTGCAGAGCTAGCATGACTAAGCAAAGGCAACTAACAGCAGAATACAAAGGTAAGAGCTAAAATAGTTTCAGGATAGAGTAAGAGTTGTTCTTTCTTGTTACAAAAGTAAGCCAGAATAGGTTTAGGAGACCTTGTTTACTTGTATTAGTTTCCTAATGTTGCTGTAAAAAAATAACCACAAACTTGAAGGCTTAAAACAATACACATTTATTATCTTACAGCTGCAGAAGTCAAAAGCTCAAAATCAGTTTTACTGGGCTAAGATCAAGTTTATTGGCAGGGCTGTGTTCCCTCTGGAGGCTCTAGAGGAGAATCCATTTTCTTGCCTTTTCTAGTTTATAGAGCTGCATTCCTTGCATCCCTTGGCTCATGGCTCCTTACTTCATCTTTGAAGCCAGCAATTTAGCACCTTGCTTCAGCTGTCACATTGCCTTCTTCTGTAGTAAAATCTCCCTCTATCTCCCTCTTATAAGGACACTTGTAATCGTATTTAAGGCCTACCTGGATAATCCGGGATATTTTTCTTGTCTCAAAATTCTTAACTTAATCACATTTGCAAAGTCTCTTTTCTAATTCAACATAATTAACACATCCCTTTCAAGGACAACATACAGGGTATTCACTGTTAAAATGAAGTAAGCTCACACAGGAGCAGCTGGAGAGCGAGCCCCTCTTTGTCTTGAGTGGTAGTGACAAAAGCATTTGATGCTGCTACCTCTACTGGTTATATGTGATTAGCTAGTTAGGCCATGACCATGCCAAGGACATTTAAAATGCATAAAAATGTATGAGAAATATGTGAGGGAAGTAAAAGCTGAGCTGTGCTGCCATGGAGCTTGAACATCCTTGGTACAGTGGTTTTGTCATTTATTATGCAGTGTAAATCTACATCTATATTTATTTTATTGTTGGAAATGGTTTCTTCAATCTTTGAACAAGATTGAATAAAAAATTAAGTAACAAATTCTGTTTTCTTTGGTGATAAACATTTAACTCCCACAAAATGTTTGCTGACATTTACTATGCACCAAGGGGACTGTGGTGATATTATTGACCTCAAGAAAACCCAAATCTACAAACCTGCTAAAGAAACATTCGCATCTACTTCAGAAGGTAGTAGTTATTTTAAAAAGAATATGTCAATTGAGTACATACAGATGCAGAAGTTGTGTTGACTTCTCATTCTATGAACAGAACTACTAATTTAGAAGAAATTATTTTTCTTCTCATTTAATTATTCAAATTTTGAATCCCAAGTTTTTGTGTGCATGTTCAAAAGTAGAAGCGATAGCTCCTAATATGTTGGCTCTGTTAGCAAAAGAACTTAGGAAAGAATTATTGATGATAGTTTAAAATCAGCATCAACAGATGATTACAAAGAAAATCAGTTACTAGCAACAGTGATTTGATATTACTTTCATCAAATTAATGGAATAATAATACAATAATAATGCATTTTTTGTATTATTGATGAAAGGGAAACATGTAGCCTTGTTATTAATGGCATTGTGAATTCAGTTAATAAATTCAACTTTGAGGATAAAATTACTTGTTATGTGGTGTTAATGTGTTAATGAGAATACACATTTTGGTGGAACAAAATGTTGCAGGAAGATAAATGCTTTACTAAATTAAGAAACACATGCATCAGAAATATAATCAGAATTGGTTGTGTCACACATGTAAATAATAATTGTGTAAGCAAGATGTGGTATTTTGCAAATCAAAATAGAAACGGTGGTGTCCCATAGTTACACATATGAACACTCAGAAACACGTATACCCTGTGTGTGTTTGTGTGTGTGTGTCTGTGACAACACTGTAGAAGCTACACTATTGGCAGTTTTCTAGTCTTGGGTTGGGTGGTGGTTTCACAAATGTGAAAGAGGAAAATAAAAAGAAAGGGAATGGAAGAGAAGTAAGAGGGACAAACATGGGTTACACGATGCATCTGTGCATCTGTGGTCCATATTTTTAAATTTTTTTTGATGTTCAAGCAAAAGAAGCTTTAATAATACAACACTATTAAAAAATACAACAGTACTATTCCTAATAACAATAACAATGAAAATAATAATAACAGTGACCACAAAAGCAGAGGGAGCCTACACTTTGCCAGGCACTATATACAGCTGACTTCACTGACATGCTAAAAGTACATCCCACCCATTCTGTGATATGTTGCATGACTTGATGTCTGACATTGTGTGGGCTACTCACACAGGTGAGGAATTGAGGGTAGAGCTGTGGAGGGATTTGCTGTTCCATCCCAGAAGAGATGCTCTCAATTTACGAAAGGCTATCCTCAGTAACATGAATGGTCTACACAAGTTCTTTCTTTCTTTTTTTCTTGGAGGGTAAAATTGGGATGGAAATACTAAGGAAACAGGTTTAACTCAGTCAAAGGATGATTGTACAGAACTCTAAGAGGTAGTGAGCTCCCCATTATCGGGATATGCAAGTGTAACCTGGCTTAAATGTTTTTTTAGGGCATTTTATTTTATTTTATTTTATTTTATTTTTAATTAGTTTCTGCTTTATAACAAAGTGAATCAGTCATACATACACATCTGTTCCCACATCCCTTCCCTCCTGGCTTAAATGTTTTAATGCAACCTTTTTTCCTTTTTTCTTTTTTAACTTTTTAGCAGTCTGACATTCTCTCTAGATGAGAATAGGTTAAACGTTGGAGTGCAAGTTTCCAGTGTGGAGAGAAGTGAACAGAGAAGGCGAGAAGGAAGTTGGTAAAATCAGTTTGGGGTTATAGATTTTGAGGTCCCTCAGGGACATTCAGGCGGTGGCGTCCAATAGACAGTTGGCAAAGAAGGTCTGAGACTCAGGGGAGGGAATAACCTGGATATGTAGATTTGGAAATCATCTGTGTTAAGAGGGAAATGAACAGAGATCAGCCAGGGAGAGAGAAAACATGGACCGGAGAAGAGCAGAGGCTCAGGACATAGCTGCTACTCAAGGTGGCAGCGCAGCTTCCTGGCTGGCACCACCACCAGGGCTCTGGAGTCAGGCAGAGTTGGTCTTGAAAGCGGGCTGTGGGGCTCCGTGTGGAGCGCTCTTGGAGAAGTCGGGTACCCTCCCTGTGATCAGCTGTCACAACTGGGGATGAAGGGCATCTCAGAGGGATGCTGAGCGAGGACCTGAGAGGCGCCAGGTAAAGCACCTGCAGTCAGGAAGCCTCCCCCCACCTGCTCTGTCGGTAACTCCTCCTTCTCCAACCACCCCGCCCCCACACAGTCCTCAGCTGTCCGGTCCCTCTGGGATGGGGCGGGGGGGAGACCGAGCTCTGGTGACGTGGCGCTCACGTGACTGGCCGGGCACCCTGCAATCTGGTCCCAGCGCCGTCGCTCCCGTCGACCGCGCGGAACCAGCTCCCGGAGCTGCCCGGGTGGCGGGCGAGGGGCGAGCGGGCTTAGGTGAGCTAGAGGAGGCGCAGGCCCGGCCCGGGCGCTGCAGGTCAGTGTGAAGGTGGGCGCTGCTGGCGGCCCGGGTGGGGGTGGAAGCGGATGGGACTAGGATCCGGGAGCAGCGGGGAGAGGGGAAGGGGTCCCGAGATGGGTGAGGAGGGGCACGGGGCGCGGCGTGGGCAGGTGGGGAGGGAGGACCCTGCAACCGGCCCTGCCGCCTCTTCGACGCCCCTCCTCTGCGCCCTCCATCCATTTTCGAGCCTGAAATGGGGTCGGGGGGACGGGGGGAAGCAGTGCGACCGTGAAACGTAGACAAATTCTGGAAATAACCCCCCTCTCACACTCTGCCCCTATGAGGAAATATTGATCTCCGCGTAAAGGGGTGGGGGCGGGGCGGGTTGCCTGCCGGGGAGGGGTCCCAGCGACCCAAACAGTTTGTAAAGCATCCTGGTCTGATCCTGAGGCCTGACAAAAAGATTTGGCGACTGAGGTGCGGGGTCAGGGGAGATCGGGGGGAACCGTTGGATGTGGAGGGCCCGGATTTGGGAAAGGGACTTCAGTCCACTGACCCTGCAGCCCCTCTCTGTCTCCTGTCTGTCTACAGGTCTGCATGTCTGTTCCCAGCACTCTGCAAGACTAGTAAAGGAGGAGGAACCTGTCCAGAATCCCTGCAGGTCAGCGAAAGGAGCGAGAGGCACTGGACAGGCACAGGGCTGGGGACCGGATGTGGAGGGCACAGCTTGGGCAGAATTTGAGGGCCCCACTGACCATCCCCCCACCGTATGTAATATACACACTTTCTGCCACGCTGAAGGATGGTACAAGGTGGCAAGGCCTGCCAGGGAAATGGTTGGCTCTCAGTGCAGGAGGAATGGTGGGGTAAAGGGTGGCCAGAAGGCTCACTAGGCTGGGCCAGGTCAGGGGAACGCTGACAAGGGTGAGATGCCAGTACTATCCGGACCTACATTCCACGCCCAAGCCCTCAGTTTCTTTGTCTTCTCTTGTCGCTCTCCCCCACCCCACCCCATCCCATCCCCCAGGACAGGAAAACGAGGGGACATCTCAACATGGAAAAACTCTGCAATGAAAATGAAGGAAAGCTGGAAAGCGAAGGAAAGCCAGAAAATGAAGTAGAGCCTGAAAATGAAGGAAAGTCAGATGAGGAAGAAAAGCAAGAAGTGGAGGGGAAGTCAGAACACGAGGGAGAGCTCCAGAATGAGGGACGGCCAGAAGACGAGGGACAACCAGAAGACGAGGGGAAGCAAGAAAAGCAGGGCAAGTCTGAAGCTGAGGGAAGACCACACGGTGAGGGCAAGCGGGAATCCCAGGCAAAGCCAGAGAGTCAGCCGTGGGCTGCCAAAAACCGCCCCTCTGAAGACTATGTGCCCCGGAAAGCAAAAAGAAAAACGGACAGGGGGACGGTCGATTCCCCCAAGGACTATCAGGACAACTTACAGGAAAGGCACCTGGGCAGTGAGGAGATGATGAGAGAATGTGCAGATATGTCAAGGGCTCAGGAAGAGCTAAGGAAAAGACAGAAAATGGGTGGTTTTCATTGGATGCAAACAGATGTACAGGATCCATTCACCCCAAGGGGGCAACGAGGTGTCAGGGGAATGAGGGGCGGAGGTAGAGGCCAGAGGGGCTTACATGATATCCCATATCTTTAATGCCTTTGGCCTTCAATTCTGATTTCTCTGATGAGAATATCGCTGACCCTGCTTTCCCTGGCAGGCATTTTCCAGGCTATGTGCTTTAACCTTAAGCTGATACTTTGATTTAGGTGTCACTGTCATTACCAGCAGCCTTTTGATCCAACTACAGTGCTCTTTGTGTTTCAGTAGGGGATTTTCACCCACGTGCATGGAAGAGATGTTCATGGTACACTGTAAAACAACAATAAAGAAAAAAGTTTTCTGAATCGAATATATAGTATCAAACCATTTTTGTAAAAGTATAAATGTTTGTGTAATGCATCTGTGCACAGAAAAAACTAAAAATTAAGTGATGCTTTTTTCTTGCATGGTAGCCAAAAATAGGTCACATCTGCACTCAAAAATAAGTCCAGTCACCTGATGGCACCTCCATGCCATTCCTCTGCAGATGTGCCCATCCCCATGTCTTCTCCTAGTAGTAACCATGTCAATGGGCACTGCTATCCTTTCTCTGAGTCCTTTACCATCCTATGGCTCCCACCATGTGTGATTCTTTATCTTTTTTTTCTTTGCTCACTCATCTCTGCTTTTTCCTAAATTATATGCATTATGTTAGTCATTAAAATAAAACTAAGGGACTTCCCTGGTGGCACAGTGGTTAAGAATCCACCTGCCAATGCAGGGGACACAGGTTCAATCCTTGGTCTGGGAAGATCCCACATGCCGTGGAGCAACAAAGCCCATGTGCCGGAACTACTGAGCCTGTGCTCTAGAACCTGCGATCCACAACTACTGAAGCCTGCATGCCTAGAGCCCATGCTCCACAACAAGAGAAGCCACTGCAATGAGAAGCCTGCATGCCGCAAAGAAGAGTAACCCCTGCTCGCTGCAACTAGAGAAAGCCTGCGTGCAGCAACAAAGACCCAACGGAGCCAAAAATAAATAAATAAATAAATAAATTTACTGGGGGGAAAAAAAAACTAAGACCAGAAAACAATACATGATAAGTGATTGGACTGTTCAGTGAGTTTTTGAGAGCAATGAAGACACAATATTCCTATTGTTAGAATGTACAATAATAGGTAAAACTCATATTAACTCTGGTACCCAGAGCTAGAGGAATCAACTTGGCAGTTATAACAGACACACTGTTGTAAGGGTCAGTGTTGTCATCTGTAAAATAGGGATAATATTTGCCTCATGGGACTACCAAGTGGATCAAATGAGGCACTGAATATATGAGATGTGTTGTGACCTAGCCCCCACCAGATACCTGGGGGAGGAATGGCTCCCATACCACTTTCATGCAGTAGCAGGTATGTAGATGGAATCAGACTCTTAGAGGAAAACCGAGGGAGGTCTCACTTGTGTCCAGGAACAAGTTCAGGCAGCTGAGAGATAGGTGCCACTCTCTCTGGGATACTGCCATGTCTGCTGGGCACTGTGCCTCTTCTCCTGGGTCCTGTACTCATTACTGATACTGTGTAATGAGCTGGAGGGTGTAAGGTGCCAAAGCCATATCAATTTCTCTGGAGTCAGTGCCCACCTACACTTGACCTCTATAGAAGTGTGGATAAAGCCCTCTCTTCACTTTAGAGTTAACGGTTACCCTGTTACCTGTGAGTATCCCCCTAGTGCTACTTGAGACTAGTACCTTTCAGACTCTTTAAGCAAAATGATCATTTATGTGTATTTTGTTGGTTTGCGTGTTTTTGCATACATAAGCATCCTTCTTACCAAATTCAGATGTTGCAGGTTAGACCAGGGGGGAAATACCTGCATGGTAGAAACTGTGCTATTCTCACAGGTTAATATCTCACCTGAAGTCTCTCTTTCCTGGGTTGAATTCTCTCCCAGGAAACTCTTGTCAGGCCCTGCATTAGCAGTTCAGCAGACCCATCAACATATTTGATTTTTAGATCCTTATCAGTGAATATGTGGTGAATACACCAGCTGCATCAGCATAACCTGCGAGCTAATTAGAAATGCAGAGTCCCAGGCCCTACTCAGACCTACTGAGTTGGAATCTTCATTTTAACAAGATCCCCAGATGATTCCTATGCACACTGAAGTTTGAGAAGCACTGGATTAGAGGGAGACTCTTTTTAGGCTCCCCACTCCCACCTTCACATGAAGGATGTGCCTGAAAGGATAAGTATATGCCCCATATAAGATACACATCATAGATTATTAAACAGACCCATGTTTGTCAATCTGCAGTTACCCCTCCCCCCATGCATTAGTAGGTCTTGAAATTAATTCACTGGGTAAATAATAATGACTAATTTAGGAACTCAAAATTTTCTCCAAGTTTAGCCTCTGTCTACACAAATAACCTTGGAAAAATAACTTCAGTTGTCGAACAGGGGTTACTTACAATTCCAAAATGATCCGCAAGCCATGGGCTTCACAGGCTGGATAGGAACTACTGAAATTCACAGCTAGAGCTGTCATTAGTAAAAGAAATATACACTCAGCAGCACCAAGGAGAGCTCCTGGGCTGGAGAAAGTGGAATTTCTTAAGCCCAGAAGACAGGTTCTGCAAAGTGAAACTAAACAACTGTGGAATCTGTGCTGTAAAAGGGCCCAGTGAAGGGCTCTGTGTTGCCACAGGAGCATAGCCTCACAAAAGAACAGAAGCATGCCTGCCAGGGTGGGAGGCCAGGGGTGAGGGGCTGTCCTGGAGGGATAGCAGCTGAGCTACCAGCAGATGGTCTTTCTCTACTTAGCCTGGGGGAATCAAGGCCTCGGGTTTTAGAGACAACATATATCATGTTGGTTTTGTGCTTGAACTCCCTATGATTTCCAGTTCTGAGTGGTGCCCAGAGCAAGAAAAAGATCTACAGTAGGTCCAGGCTGTAGGGTAAGTTTCTCTGACACTTCAGCTTCATGACTCTGCAGACCCGATTGTACTGTATTCCTGCTAGACAGAGTCTATGAAGACTTAGAAAGCCCCAGTAGTAGAATTACAATACACACCCTAGTGTTTTAGAGAAAACAACATGCCTTCTTCTGTTGGCAACTAGTCTCTGTTTGAAAATTGCTTGTAGCTTGCTACCAGCCCTTGGTAAAGACTTAACATCTGATCATGAGGTTTTAATTTTCTGCGCAAATGAGACATCCACTATGAACTTGTTTCTGTATAGTCTTTTGAATAACAAAGTTTGGTGTGAGCACCAACTTTCTACCATTAATTGCAAATGGATTAAAAGACTGGGCCTGAGTAAGTAAAGAAGGCACAAGTAAATTACAGACCTACTCTTGTTATTTCATTCTCTCTCTCTCAAAACATATATTGTCTCATGGGGAGTTCCTCAAGACCAGTTAGAAAAAGAGGGATACAACGGTGGTCCAGTTCATGGATGTATCTTCTTGGTGTGTTGACAGTAGGTGCAAATGGATGTCTGCTGCACTATAGCCCCACTCAGGAATGACTCAGAAAATAGTGGGAAAGAGAAATGATACCAGTGGGTAGAATTTTTGTGTGAAGACATCATGGTGGTAGGTATGGATGTACTCTGGTTCATGTGCAATGATTGAAAGATTTGTCAGGGACTTGGAGATAATTAAATTGGAAAATTAATGATGAGGAAGTCTGAGGAATAGGTTTGTAGATGGCCACTCATAAAGGGCACAGATGGTACAGATATTTATGTCTCAAGATATAATCATTTACTCTTGCACAACAAATTACCACACACTTAACTGCTTAACAGATCACTCATTTATTAGCTCACACATCTGTAGGTCAGAAGTCTGGCACACCATGGTTGTGTTTTCTCTGCTCAGGGTGTCACAAGGTTAACATCAAGATGTCAGCCAAACCAAGTTCTCTTCTAGTAACTCTGGGGAAAAAATCTGCTTCCAAGTTCATTTATGTTGTTTTCAGAATTCAGTTCCTTGCAGCTGTAGGATTGTGGTCGTACACGTTTTTGCTGGTGGTAAGGCTGTTTTCAGTTTGTAGAGGCTACCTGCATTCTTTACCATGAGACTCACTCTATTCTCAAGCCAGCAATAGCACATTGACTCTTTCTCATGCTTCTTATCTCTGACTTTTCTGTCTCTAACTCTAGACCACTTATTTAAAGGGATGATATGATTAGGTAAGGCCCACCTAGATAATCTTCCTATGTTAAGGCCAACTGATTTGAGACCCTAATTACATCTACAAGATGACTTCACAGAAATATATGGATTAGTGTTTGACTGAATAACTTGAAGAAGGTATATATACACTATTGGCTGGTAATTTGGTAGGCCATCTTAAAATTATGCCTACCACAGTCTGCCTTCTGATCCCCAAAGATTCATGTCCTTCCCAAATGCAAAATACATTCACCTTCTCCCAAGGTTCCCAAGAATCTCATTCCATTACAGTGTTGGCTCAGAAGTCAAAATCTCATCATCTAAATTATCTAAACCAGATGTGGATGAGAATCTTGGGCATAATTTGTTAAGTGCAGTTCCTAAAGATATTACTCTCCTCTGTGGACCTATGAAACTAAAGACACAAATTTTCTGCCCACAAAACTCCCAACATATAATGTTGGGAGAGGCACAAGATAACAGTTATAGATGAAAATGGGGAAAATGGAAGATAAAAAGGAGTCACTATCCCAAAAGAGCTGGACTTCCATTATTAGATTTCAAGGCCTGAGAATAGTCCTCTGTGGCTCTTAGCCTCACCCTCTGTGCTTATGGCTCTGGACTCTTGACTCTTAGCTCTGTATTCTGAGCTCTTGGTTCTGTCCTCTGATTCATCCTTCCTTTTTAATTAAAGGTAGCATGTGTTCCCAGTTAAGTAGCTTTATCAGGCAGCTTCCCACCAGAAAAATTTGGGGGTTCAGATATTCTGCTTTCATTTTGTGCTCTTCTATCTCTTTCATTCCAAGCTGACAATATTTCCATTGATATAATTTTCTTAAGAACCTTGCAATTCTTGAATAAATTGCACTGGGTTTTACTCCACTGGACAAAATCTACACACACAATTATCTCGGAGATCATGTTTCTCTATCTTTGGCTCCTGCTGAGGTGGCTGAGTGTGCATGCCTTAGGCTCCTAAAGGATGTGCATATTCCTTACCACATGGTGCCTCCATCACCAAGCCAGTAGTGATACATTAAATCATTCTCATACTTCAAATTATTGACTTCTTTGTCTCTGACCTCTAGACCCCTTAAGCTTCCTAGAGGCTGTCGGGCTTTGCTGAAAAATGAGCTTTGTGTGACTGAGTACCCTGACTTTTTTAACTTTTGAAGGTTTCAGCAAAAGATTATACTAGTTACACACTCAACTTTTTCTCTATGTCATTCTTTCAGAAGGTATCTCTTAATTTTAGTGTATTTTGCCATTTGAATAGAATAGGAATTTCCCAAATCATCAAGTCCTATTTTCTTTTTGTTTAACAGATATTCCCTCAATTTGTCTCTCTCCTGCTACTTTTTAATATAAATAGTAAGAAGAAACCAGACCATACCTCAGCAATTTACTTGGGAATCTCTTCAGCTAAATGTCCAAGTTTATCACTTACAAGTGCTGCTTTCCAGTGAACTGTCAGAGATAATTTCACTAATCATTCTGCTACTGCATATGAGGATATCACGCCTCCAGTTTCCAATAACAGGCTCCTCACATCCTTCTGGACCTGTGCTAGCAGGGTCTATGAGGTGTATATTTTTACTTACAAGTGGTTCAAAGCAATAATGTTCCTCAAAGTTCTTCCAGCCTCCACCCACTGCCCAGTTACCAAGCCACTTCCACATTTTTAGGTATTTGGTACTTTCAGTGTCAATATCTGTATTAGTTTTCTATTACTATGTAACAAATTACTTTAAATTTAGTGGCTTAAAATAAGACATTTATTACCTGACAGTGTCTCACACAGCTGGAATGTGGGGGAAAGGGAGCCCTGTGTTTTGGCTACGGAAGTCTGGAATGGAGTATCCACCTCACTGAACTTGGAAAGTGGGGAGGAAGCAGTCTTGGTTCAAATATTAGAGGCTTTTAGCTTTCTTACTGAATTTGTGTAGATTTTCTTGAGCAGATATTTCTTCGTGTGCTGTTTGTCCTTAGGACCATTTCCAAAGGCCTTTAATGGTTGATTTTTTTTTTTAATATGATTTTTACTACTTTCACTGGGGATCAGGTCAGTGGGTCTCCTCATGCTGCCATGCCAGAAGTCAATCTTCCATTATTTCTTCATAGTATTTCATCCCCTCTTCTTCTGAGACTTTGATTATACATTTGACCCTTGAACAATGCAGGGTTTAGTGGTGCTGGCCCCCTACACAGTTGAAAATCCATGTACATCTTTTGGCTCCCTCAAAACTTAACTATTGATAGTCTACTGTTGAATGGAAGCCTCACTGATAACATAAAGAGTCGATTAACACATATTTTGTGTGTTATATGTGTTATATACTGTTACAACAAAGTAAGCTAGAGAAAAGAAAATGTTATTAAGAAAATCATAAGGAAGAGAAAATACATGTACAGTACTGTATTGTATTTATCAATACTGTAAGTTTACATTGTTTACATAGCCTGTCAATGCCTACATCAATAATGTCTTATGTGATGCAAAACACTGTAGCTGTTATATGTATTACTAACACTAGATTTCAAAAATGAAAAGATCATGTGAAAAATAACTTCATATTTATTTACAGGTATAAGGATTCATGCACTGATAACAAAGAAGCAGTAATATGATTGCCTTATAGTAGGATAGTATAATCAATACCATTGCTTCACGGTAGCTTAGCCTAGGCACTAATGAATGAACCATTATAAAATTCTTATGGCATATAGTATTACAGTCATATTCATAATACAGCACTGAAACATTATTACATTAAAGAAAAACACCTGTCTGTGATGATGATAGGCTGATACACAGTTTCTCCAATTGTGAGAGAGACAGAAAGAGGTATATTGTATAGTAATGTAATTCTTTGAAAGCAGAGTTATAAAACAGTAAGAAAACTAACACATTATTAATTTTATCAGTCACCTTATGCCTATGTAAGAATACACTATCCACTTCAATATAAATACTGCACACAATGTTCTACACACATATTTTTGTATATTTCTTAAAAAATTCCACATATAAGTGGACCAAGCAGTTCAAACCCATGTTGTTCAAGGGTCAGTTGTATATACATTAGATTTTCCCCCACCATATCCCATTAGACTGTCACAATCTTTTCTGTATTGTCTATCCTTTTGCCTCTCTCTCTCCCTCAGTCTAGAGATTAGCACCAGTTCAGAGCCTTTAGCTAGTAACTCCCAGGAGGTCTTGGTATTTCTATGTCCCTAGGGCACAGTCACCCTGAAAAGTGTCTGCAGGTTCCACTGGAAAAGATTTCATGTAAGATTCATAGTATAGTGGCTGCTGGGTCCTACCTTAGAGGTAAACTGCCTTCCCCTCAGTTGGATGAGAAGTTGAAAACCCCCACTACAGCAACTCGAATTAGGAAACAGCAGACCTAGAATTTTTTTCTGCCTCAATATGTCAGGCAGCATCCTATAGGCTGCCCAATTATTTCATTTTTAAGAATGCTCTGATTAGCCATCACCACAGATCCCTGTGGGTCAAACATCCTCTAATTACCATTTTATCCCTGTGGCTCATTGTAGTAGTTGCACTCACCTTGTCACGTATGATTAAGCACTGTCACCTGACCTCTAGCACTCTGAGATCCCTTCATTCACATTAAGATCAAGTAGCCCAATTCCACTGCAGCATTCTCCACCATCATCTCCAGCCTACAGAGCACAGGCCCACAGAAATCTTCAAGGATGTCCGTGACCCTCTCACCAATGATTTTTAATGCCTTGGAGCATGTCTGCACAAATACCCTATCCCATATATCAGGGCTCCACTCTTTCCCTACTAGTGTCTTTACCTTATTGTAAAATCCATAACAGGTAGGGCATTTAATTGGCAGTGGAACTCAGTGACAGTATGAGGACCTGAGCTTGGTCTTCAGCTTTTTTTCCATCCCTAAGATGAGGAACTTCTTCAAACATGCCATGCAGGCTTTCTGGCACTCTACCTGTGTTTTCTGTTGTATTATATAGCTTTCAATTTCCTTTTTCCTATGCATATTCTTTAGGACCATCAGATGAACATGGGAAGCTCCACAACCTTTTGGATAATGATTTTTGACACAGTGCTTAAATGACACAGCAGTTTGATTCCCCAAACTTTGGATTCCACCTGTACTTCATTCTATGCCACATGTGGTGTTGGGTAAGTGTGATACTACTACATGCCATGTACCAAGGAACCTCTCCTAACACCTGCCCCCTACTCTTCCAACCACCAGCGCAAAGACTTTATTTTTCCTTCCTCAAATTAGTAACCCAATTTCTGGGGTAACTTCTAGTATCTATTACTGTATCTGAGAAGTGCATGACAGGAAAGAGGGAGCCCATATGCATTAGAAAATTTGAGACTTTTTAAAAATGTACAATATACAAAGATTTGGGAAGGGTACCGGAGAACCACAGGGGTAGTGCAATACTCCATGGCTAGTAAAGGTAGGATTATCTAGGCCTGAGGGACAAAGGGAAAGAGGGGTTACTGAAAGCTTGAGATACAGAGCCTATTTGGAGAGGGCAACCCCCCAGGAAACTTTAGAGAAGAGACTCAGTCAGCATCTGGTGACACTACAGGGAACAAGCTGGGAAGTAAAGTTCCTGACCACATTGTCCACCACTTACTCCCAAAGGACAAGGGAGCCCTTTGATGTAATCAATACAGGTTAGATTCCCTGGGATGTAGAGCAGGTGGAGGAGGGTGGAGACTGAATCCCAATGGGAAGATGGAGAGATTTCTAGCAAATTAGCGAGGGTCATGTTAGCAGTACTCACTGGGAGTTGTGCCTGCAGTGAGAAAGCGTACCCCTATTCAGCTGTTATTATACTGTGAGGAGGAGGGTAAAAGGCATATTGTTTTTAGAGGGTTAATTCCAGCAAGACTGGGATTTGCCCAAGCTGGTCTCCTAAAATAAGAAATGCACCTGTAAGTTACTGACTCATGGTAAAGGCATGAAACATACTAAGAGTGTTGTTTTAGAACCATTGGTCCGAGGAGTTTGGATGGTTTTTACCAGCCTGTCAGCTTTGCTTATTGGTAACAAAAAGGTTGATCATTTGCACCTGGTCTTGGTGAACATCCCCACCAAGAGCTCTGCTGTTGAAGAGCTACAACATAGCAAGAATATGCCTACATAACCATCACTGCAAGAGAATCCTGGGCTGAGACTCCATTTTGTGCTCTCTGGTTCTAAGGTACTCTGTGAACACATCAGTGGTTCCTATTCCAAAAGAAGTGCATATTTCCAGGGCTCTTATAGAGAGGGAAGGCAATTGGAGCTTGCATCTGGCCACTTTAGACCCCTGGGTATGAGACAGCTCTTGGCTGTGAGGCATATCCTCAATGCTGTTGCTACATTGCATCCATTTCCCCCCCTGTGCTAAACTACAGATTTGCAAGGTTTGACATTTGAGGTCCCATGCGTCTTCTTTAGCAATGGAACTGTTTAGCTGTCATAGTTATGGCATCTAAAGAAGGAAATATACCATCCTATGAGATGCGTTCCATTTGCCTTTGTTTATAGTCATGATTTGCTCTAAAAACAGTTTCAGGTTCTCTTCAGTAGATATATTAATCCTTGCCTTTATGGATTCTTACTCCCAAATTTTTATACCTTACAAAGGTCCTCAGCTCTCCCCCACACCCACCAAATAAACATTGCAACTCTTCTGCTCACCTTAGGGTTTACACTTAATACAACTGCAATCATAATGAATATATAAGTCAGTGGACATTAGCTTTTTTTTTTTAAATTTTTTTTACGCGGGCCTCTCACTACTGTGGCCT